>NW_021703785.1:30917793-31110373 GCF_005190385.1 Monodon monoceros | reverse complement strand
ACACACACACACACACACACACACACACACACACACACACACACACATTACATCATACTTAACGGCAAAAGACTAGACGCTTTCCCCCGAATCAGGAAGAAGACAAGAAAGTCTGCTCTTGCTACTTCTTTTAAACACTGTACTGCAAGTTCTAGCCAGAGTAATTAGGTGAGAAAAAGAAATGAAAGCCATTCAGATTGGAAAGAAAGCAGTAAAACTAACTCTATTCACAGATGATATGACCCTGTATATAAAAATTCCTAAAGAATTCATTTTAAAAATTAGAATAAATGAGCTCAACAAGGTTGCAGGATACAAAAATCATTATACAAAAATCTACTGTGTTTCTATATACTTGCATGAACAATCCTAAAATGAATTTAAAAAAACGTGTCTACTGGTAGTTAATAACACTGTACTGCACGTTTGAAAGTCGCTAAGAGAGTAAACCTTCAAAGTTCTCATCACAAGGGAAAAAAAATTTTGTAACTATGTGTGGTGATGGATGTTTAGACTTACTGTGGTGATCATTTTACAATACATACGAATATCAAAATCACTGTGCTGTAAATCTAAAACTAATACAGTGTTATGTCAATTACACCTCAATTAAAAAAGAAAACAATTCTATTTACGATTGCATAAAAAATAATAAAATACTTAAGAATAAATTTAACAAAAGAAGTACAAAACCTACACTCTGAAAACTAGAAAATACTATTGAAAGAAATTAAAGACTATCTGAATGAATGAAAAACAACATCCCACAGTCACGGCGAATTACAGCATCTTCATCACAAGTGGCATCTGAGAAAGAAGCTTCCTCACCTGAGAGAGCTGCCAGGAGCCAACTTCTTCTCATCCTACAAGTGAAAAACCAGATACCTTCCTTCTCACTCCTGCACACTTGAGGAAGAGCCAGAATGACGTTAAAGCTGACACAGAAAGACAGAAAGAAACTGGATACATCCTTGATGATACTATTGAGACATTAAACCAAACTAATCCTGAAGACCTACCTGCCTCTGGACTTTCTATGATCAGACCAAAGACTCCTTTATTATCAAAGCCAGTTTGAGTTCATTTTCTTTACTCCTAATCAAACACATCTTAATTGACTAAATCACAGAGTTAAGAAATGCTAGTGGATAATTGGAGCAGAAATATAATCTTGGAGGCAAGTGCTGAAACAGCTAATTTTGAAGAAAGGCAAACTATGTTTCCCCCTAGTGTATTGAATCATGTCTCAAAGCTTCGCTCAGAACTCTACTCTCCAAACTTTTTCCAGCTCAAAGATCTTACCTGAGCTCCAGTACCTGAATTCTAACCACGTGAGCACAGGTCCACTCAAATGCCTACCATCAGCTCATACATAATCTGTCCATTACTGAGCTCAGAATCTAACTCCAGATCAGCTCTCCCACAATCTCCCCATGTGAATGGCATCTCCCAATCACCCAACGCTGAAACTTCAGAATCCTCTTTCCTCTCTCCCTCTCTTTCTCTTCGTTTGTATTCTCAGGAGTCAAAACACCCTTCATGAAATGCTCTTAATTCTACCTATTTCTTGCATTCCAAAACTCCCTTATTTCACTCTAGACCACAATTTTCACTTTCTACCTAGTCTCCTTGATTCTAGTTTCTCCTCATTAAACCCAATCCGCATGCTGCTCAGATTAAGCTTTTCGCATTATTTTCACCATGTTGCTGCCTTCCTCGAAAAGTTCCCTCACTGACTGCAAAGTAGTGCTTCATAATCCACCACCACCCCAAGTTAAGCATCTGTGAAAGATTAAACTAGATAGTGGTAGGAATGGTAATGGCTGTTTCATTTGCTCTGCTGAGGTACAAAAAAGTCACCATGGACATCTTTATAGGTGGCTAAATCATCTTTGAGGACAGACTGGGGGCAGTTAACCCAAAACTTGGGAAAGAAAGGTCACTCGTCTCCTACTTTTTCTTTAAGAAAACATTCAATTATTTTCTTCACTTCCCATGCTCCTGCCCTTCTGTTATCAAAAACAGGTCTTTCCTCTTCTTTCCACCACCTGTATGAAGAAATCAGACCCAGTGTCTTACAACTACTTCCCATTTTATTAATCAATATATTTTACATGGACACTTACACAAATCGAAAAAGTCTCCCACTTCCCATGGAAATTCCATTGTTCTTTTTTTAGTCATCTTTGCTGACACTAATGTCCAAAATAACATGACACAAAGAATAAAGAAATTAAAATACAGAGGTCATAGATTTAGGCAAAGCTGGAGCTCCATTTAATGAAAAAGAACTCTGTAAACTATAAATCACCATAATATAATCATTATCATTTACTTACAAATAACTTTAAAGAATTAGACTACATTAATTTTCAAAGAATTCTTTTCAAAGAATCCCAGCTCTGAAGTTATAATTCTAAGGTTTTCGAAAATATATCATCATATGCCATATATATGTATATATATATAAATACACACACACACACACACACACACACACACACAGAGTGTCAAGAAACGACTGTAAAATTATATACAGTGAGAGGGACTATTCGCCTCAGACCCATTTCTCTAGACAAGTAAAACAAAGAAAAATACAAACTAACATAAAGGAGCATTACTTTGGTTCAAATAGCAATTCAGCATTTAAACCACTCTGTTTCAACGCTTAGGGAAGAACTAGTTTTCCCAAATATTTCAAAGTATACTAGGTGTACTAGTAAAGAACAATTTCTTTAAAAAGCTAGGGGATAGTCCATATTTGTTACACAAACATGTATTCAAAAATTTAAATCGGTATGTTTTATAGATTCTGATGTATATAATTTTATATATTTTAGACCCATCTCTTACACGTGTATACTAATAAATATTTGTCATACACACACAAATACATACATACACACACAGCAGAAAAAGTTTAAAATCCTGTTTATTCAAATTATTTATAATTTAATCCCTTGAGGGCTGGGAAAGTAAAGGACACTGGTTTTATTATTAATAACTCTAAAATATACGGATTTAGAAAACTACAGCTCCTGGCTTTAAAAAGCCAATGCACGTGCCTTTGTGGCGGGGAAGAAATGATCCGAGCACAACTGGCTTCCCCAGCGCTCTGCACTTTCCCTTATAGATCACGTGGGTCATCTCCTTCATCAGATGTGCACTTCTGAGGGGAAAGGACTGGGCCAGGAGTCCCCAGAAGGAAGCACAGGGCTGGCACATAGGAGGGACTCAGTAAAAATGTTTTTTTCCCACAACCAGAAAGGCTTTCAGATCTATTGTTCTACTGATTTGGCTACATTTTTTAAGCATTTCTGAAGCTAACTGCTTTCAGCGTTAAATACCCCACGTAAATAATATATTCTACGATTATGCTACTCACTGTGTACAGTATTATTTCCTTTCACTTGTTTTATACTTAAATATCTTTCAGATTTCAGAGGAAAACTCAGTTCTATTACAGATTTCTGAGATTTGATCAATTAAGTCGACATTTTATAGGCTCTGATCATATACCCTCCAGCCTGAAAAGTTCACATTTTTCAAATCCCCAGGTAGAACAAAAATCAGTTCATTTCCCTTTTTTCAAATCCATATTTTTCTTGAGATGTGATTGAAAACCCCACGTGGGATTTCAGATTAGAAGTGTCAGGGGGTTATGACTGCATTCCGTGAAACTTCAATTATCTAGACTCCTCAAGGAATAAGTCCTCCGAGATGACTGAATTTTTGTTACAGTGAACATTTTCAGTGCCTCTATTTTTTATTGTAGTTTTTAAAAGACATGTTTATAAGCTGCGTTACATATTTCCAATTCCTTACAAAGAATGTACTGAAAACTTAAAACTATTCATAGTGACTTGGGGGTTACCATTTTGAACATGAGTTACAGTGATGACCTCTGCCAATCCTCATATCTGATTCCAGAATGGCACTGGGTGTGTTGGGTTGTCTTCAGCATGGTATCGTGATACCATCAAGGACACACAGTTCCCCCCCGACACACACACCCACACCCACACACACCCGGTATCTCTCACACCTTCATGAAATCCTCTAATGAAGGTAGTGGCTTCCCCACCCAGATTCCTACCATCTTCCACCATGTCACGAGCTCGCTCTTTTGGTCTGAAGAGGCTCAACTTTTACACGCACATCCTGAGCAGTTCCTTTCAGTTACGTCAATTTGCTGACAAGTGCTCAGAGGCTGTTTCTGGAGGTTTTCTTCTTCCCCTTTTAATTATAAAACTCGAAAGGTTTTCATCTGAATTGGTGGTACAGGAAGGTACCAAGTTCAAACAACTCCAAAAGTGTGCCTGCCATAAGACAGACTACAAGCGTTCATCATTCTAATTAAACGCTAAGCTGCATCTTAAATAATGTTTACCTTCCTTTGTACCCACTGCCCCTTTCACACTGGCACTCAGCACAGCGCTCAGAAAATCAAAGGGTGACTGACTAGACTGTACTCAGCTACAGGAAAAAAAAAAAAAGGTCCCCCATTTCTCCAACAAAGAAATCACACAGGCAGTAAAGATTACAATCACAAGCCTCAACGCAAATTTCACAGAAGCACCTATTATGCAAGATGCATTCTCCATAAAATGTGATCATTAAAGATTCAATTATTTAACTTGCTCTCTTCAGAAAAACTATTTTAAAGGCAGAAACAATGGCCTAGGATTTCCTCCAAGCTTTTTCAAATCAATATTTGTAAATCATGTCTGTTTCCTAGGAAACTCAGCAGGTTAACCTAAGGCAAGGAAACTCTACCAGTGTCATTTCCCTTTTATCCTCAGCTCACATATGTGGTTACTGCCTATTAGAAGAAAAAAATGACCTTCCAGTATCAAAGAAATCACAATGAAATGAGAAGGGAGCTAGAATATCATTCTCCCAGCCTGCTTCTTCTCCTGGGGTGGATGGGAGAACAAACAGAAGAAAAGTCTGCCCAGAGAGCTCCAAAAAGCTGGAAAGCGGTTTATGATCTAGTTCAGTAAGTGCCCAACACAGTTTGTGGCATTTAGCTTAACTCACTATGTGACAGGCGAGACAAAAAATGTGTAAAACCTGGATTTATTAGAAACACTGGGTCAGACATTTCTGAGTTCAAATTCCAAATCTCTTTACCTGGGTAAGTTAATTCACTACTCTGAACTATGGTTTCTAACTCTTAAAAAAGGAAAAATACCTAGCTCATATTGTGGTAATATAAATTAGGTTTAAAATGAATACAAAATACCAAGTTCAGAAACAATTTTGTCTCTGAAGAGTCTCCAAGTGCTATATTCAAAGATGGCAAAACTGGTAGTTTCTCAAAGTCTTTATGCTATTGTTAAATAAGGGTGTGATTTTTTTTTTTTTCGGGGCGGGGGGTGGTTTTTTTTTTTTCTCCTCTTAAAGGGTTTACAGGGAGACATGGCGTTTACAGAAAGTACAATGGAGTATCACTTCTACAAACATCGGCAAATGAACTTTTTAGCCCTGAGAATATGGTTAGTATTTACTGTACATCTTTGCTGGGTCCACAGTACCTGGACTTTTTTCTTTAATCAACAACCAAATACAGGAGGAAAACTAAGGCACAAATCACAACATAAATGAGTTTTAAACACGACTGTAGAGCTTGTTTAAACAGTTTCAAATTTCTAAAAGCCATTATTAAATCACAGTAATGTGTAAGGCATCACAACCCTGGCCCAAAGATCCAAACACTACATATGCTGCTGAGATTTGCTGCTTAACAAGATTCAGACACTATATCCCAACATTTTTAACACATTTTTAAGTATTTTCCCAAACATTTAACCACACAGCATACTTTAAAATGTTATACATATATTCATGTGCTTGGATGATTTAAATGTCTGCAATTGCAAAGCAACTTTTCTCTAAAGCAGTAACTTAGTATTTTTCCATACTCCAAGCCCCAACTCTACAAAATGCTCCTCCAAATACTTGTTTGAAATACTCCTTTTGGCTTATAGGCGCATCTACTGGCCCACCGCACAGATATTCAAAATTCAATGTTCTCTTCTCTCCCTTTTAAAATACCTAAAAATCCAAAAAAGAAACTAAGAAATGGAAACAACTAGCTAAACTAACTTTCATAGGCCACATTCAGCATCTACTACCAAATGACAGACACCACAGCTCTACATTTCCGTCTGTACCATTCACCTCCTAATAGCCCAGAAATCCTGATCCCAGGAATGTAACCATTTCAGCCATAATACCAAAGACAATTCAGATTTTCAGCTTCTCAGTCACAGATAAAGCTGAACTCACTGATCAGATTCTTGAAATTAAACACTGACAAGCGAACATTGCTCCCATTTTAATTAAGTGCTAAAAATGGTCCAGGTAATTACTAACCATCGGTATTGCTAACCTTCTGGCAAAAGCTTGGTGTTACAAACTGTTAGGCTAATCAAATAATAATTATTATAATTAATCCTAAATAATAATTATATAATATACAATTATTTATGTAACTCATTTTTATAATATATTATTTATATAGTTATTTATAAAAATCCAGAAGCACTAAAATCTCAGGCATAGATTTTGACTTAGAGCCATGAGAGCTAAATTTCTGTCTGGGCCCCTGGCTTTACTGCATTCAAGCTCTATAACCTAGTACAAGTCACTTTACCTTTATCTACAGAAGACAGATGATTTAAAGCTCCTTTAAGCTTCCATTACTCTTTAGGCCTCATGCCCTGGAGAGCTGTATACTGAATAATGAATGGCCGTATCAAACCTCATACATGGATTTTGCCACAAGGCAGGAATGCATACTTCCCAGATATTTAGTCAATACCACACGAAAGAGCCATTATATAAATCACACCTTGGTAACCTTTGTTTTCAAATTTTTAAGCAAGGAGTCTTCATCATAGGCTTAACAATTTTTAGAAAATATTTTGCTAGCTTGTTTATGTAACACTGAACAATGATGAGGCAATTGTGTTCAAAATGTAAAAAGGTTTACATTTAAGCGAACAAGTAAACAAGTTCACATGGGACACTGAATATTTTCAAACCCTTAAAGAGACAACATGTTATATGCTACAGGTCTTGTTCTACAACACAAATGAGTGAAGTTTCATTAACAGGTGTTTACTTTCTAAGGTTAGGAAAGGGTATCTTTATGACTTTTTCTATCCTAATTATTATTCTATAAATGGCTTTAGAGAAATCTCTTTGCACTGGGTCAAGCCCCATAAGCATACAAACCTTTTACGATACAAATCTTACCTGGCTCAGAAACATCAGCTAGAGCCCTCCCACCAAGCAGAGAATGAGTCATAAAAATAGCCTTTCCTCTGACCAAGAGAGGAAGACTATGAAAGACCATCAAACCAAGGTGCTGGTCTCATACCCAGAGTCTGCAGCTCTCCAAGCCTTTCCTCTAGCCTGGCCACATACCATATTCACACCACAAATAACAAATAATCCATCCAGTAAATCTTGGAGGAGAAAGAAGACACTAATACGGGGTACTAGGGAAGCACGTTCAATGTACCTCCACAACATTCGTTCTTCCCTTTTTGTAAAATTCATCACATTTAATTCAGTTGTTTCACCCGCTAGTCATGGTCCCATAATGGGTGGAGACTGTGTCTATCTTCATTCTTGTAATACACCCAGCGTGGTGCCTCACACAGGGTAAGCCTTCATTGAAAAAAAAAAAAAAAAGTGTTGATTTATACTGGAAATTTCTTTGAAAACACATTCTAACAACAGTGCTAAAGGTGCTGAAATGGTACAAAGCTGACCATAAGATATTACTGTGTTGTTTGCCCAGAAGCACCCAAGGACATGGAGAGCTGCAGGGGTGGGGAGAGAGGATGGTACATGCAGGTGAGCATGCCCGCTGGCCCTGAGCACCCGGAAAGCCCAGGGCAGAGGGGAGCAGCTGAGCTGATGCATGTTGGCAGCTATCCACTGGTGACTAAGGACACAGGGCAGTGGAGGTGGACAGTAAGGAGACAGCACACGATGTGACAGAGAGTCGATAGAGAAAATAGGTAAAATGATTGAGCAAATAAGGACGTATGCTGAGGCTAAGCAGGGCCAGGCTTCTCACTGCTGGAGCAAGTATTTACAAACATAGAAAGGGCAACGGCTAGAAAGACGTGTTGGTTTAGAACTGGAAGTATAATTACGAACTTAGTTTAAAATATATATATATATTTAATATGTATATATATGTATATATAAATATATATATAATATGTATTAAATATATATATATTTAATATGTGTGTACATACACACACACACATAGATGTACGCATAGCTATAGATGAAGTGTTTATGGGTGTGTAAAAATGCTTGCATACGTGCATACATGGACGTGTTTCCTAGCGTCTGTTGGGAGGGCCCAGATCTTAGTTCCTGAACACCATACAGAAAAGGAACCACGGTTACCTTAAGAGATACAGCGTATTGCAAGGATGGGGCAGGGAAAGGGCAAGATGAGCCTGGAACAACTTATTCTGTCACAAAATAAGGAAGTGCTCCAAGATTGATGAGACACATGAGGGGTCCCCATTTGCCAAATCTGGGACAATATGAGCATCAAAATAAATAAGGGTAATAGTGAATCGTAATGCCCTGAATAAACTAGAAATCTGTGACACGTTAAAAAAAAATTAAAAGATGAGGAAGAAGGGAAAGCTCTTCCATAAAGGAGATTACCAGTAGAAGGAATGACAGAAAACGAAAATCACCATTTGGCAACTCTCACCGTGTTGGCTGACTCAGGCAGAGCCGTCAATGGAGAATAAGCCTGGTGGATGGTGCTTTGATGAGGGAAAGGACCCTGGCGTAATCTCAGATTACCTCCCTTGACAGCGCTCATCAATTACACAGGGGGTAATGGTGACTTTGGAAGGGAAATCCGACATACACTCACATGACCAGCTGATCAAAACTAACAGTCACTAACAAGAAACAATCTCCAAAGTGGCCCAAGTACACCCCTCAGAGAATTCTGAAGAACAAAGTCCAACCTTGAATTAGAGGTATTATTTGGCTAAGTTATAAGTGCTATTTGTATCTGACTTTATAGATCTTTTTGAGGGAAAAAAATAATCACAATTAAGGAAATGTTTCATTGTTACTGAAATGATCCAAAAGGAAAAAGACAACTTCAAAATCACTATGAATATGTATTGATGAGCCATAATTCAATTCTGCCTAATTTCAAAAGGCTTAATCTAGTATGATACTATAAAGTACAATGATTACACAAATAACTCATCAACACAACGTAAGACATACTTTATCATAGCATCACAGTTTACACTGTGATTTAGAGATGACGATAGAAGTTCTGTTAAAGGTTGGTGAAGTTATTAGTTAAAATATGACGCTATAATAGATCCTAAAAAGTTAATTTAATACAAGAAAAGTGAGAACAATTTTCCCAGTGGAATAATTACCTTTCTAAAACTGGGTCATAAAATTGATGTTATCCTGTTATTAAAATACACACACACACACACACACACACACACACACACATCATACAAAAAATAAAGAGGCATATACAGGTAAGGAAATTTCCCAGATAAGGTGTTTTTTGGGCTTGTGAGTCATCACAGTTGAACATATTTTTAATATATTACTTCAATGATTTGTACATTATTCCTCTGTGGACAGGTAGAGATATTCAGAGAATGATTAAACTCATGCACTGTGTTATACCACATTCATTCAACTGTAACTTTACAAACTGACATTTCTGCACATTCACATAAACTGAAATTCATAAAGATGAGTAAGATACCAAAATTTCCTGACTTGCGTGACCTCCGAATCATTAAAGATTAAATGCTTGGTCAATATCATATGGTTTCAGTGAATCCATGTACCCGATGTTTTGAATGACAAGAACCCCACTTTGCTGGTTAAGTCAGATACGGTTTTTACTGTGTTTATCTCCAGCCCCCTACCTTCCTCTCAGCTTCTCCTTATTTCTGTTCATGACACCACCATTTTCCCAGTCTCACAGAGTGAAAACATAATATAGTAAAGCTAGTATACAATTTCAGGAGTCAACATGTTCTATCAAGAAAACATTTTCCTAGTTTAGTATATAAGTCCATTAGTGCTATTAATTAAATCTATTAACTTCTAAATTCATTAGATTTAGTTTAGGAAGCAATAGACCAGCAATGTGAAATAGAAGAGCCATAAGAAACCACGGTGACTGGGAGATAAAATATGGAGTAGACAGGCTCTCATATTTTAAACTTGATGAGTAAACACACTAAAGTAGGTTAGGTCCCCCTTGACACTCCATATAGGTTCCACAGTAGCTCTGTATACTTCCCCTCTACAGCTCTTCAGCCACCTTCATTAATTTAATTAATTTCTGAAATTATTTATTGTCTTTTTTTTAAGACCATAAGCTGCACAGTTCACAGCAGGTTGGGTCACCATGAAATTTAGCACATCATCAGGGCCAAGTACAACATAAGTCAATGATTATTTCAGTGCTGATAAGAGAGATCTGTCCTTTCACTAAATAAATATAAGGTTTACTGGATGACTGTATTTATAAATCTCTTAAGAAAGTTGAAGACAAAACTATGCAGTTTGATGGTCTATAAGAAAGATCAGGAGATAACTGTCAAAGGAAATAGTGACTGATTTAGCCATTTCAGAATTCTCAAGAGACAAGTATTTTCTAGAAATACAATTACCTGAGTTTTGTATCCCCAACAGAATTGAGTTTTGTTCCTAATTATCTCTAACTTTATCACAGGCTCTTTGTTTAAAATTTTTGAAAATATCAATCTGATCGATGAAGGGAAAAGGGGAAGCAAAGCTAAGAATAAAATCACGTCATTATTATATTTGAAATACTTTAATTAGAAGCATCATACGATACACAGAGAATAATTTGACATTATTGAAGGTTTATCCACAAAGCAAAAAAAAAAAAAAAAAAATTACTGAGAAGGCAAGAAAGGGGAACAGAAGTTAGAAAAGAAAGGAAAAGGATCTTTGGTAAAAGAGTAAATTCATACAGGATGGAATGCAGGGGCTGAATTCTTGGCTTCTCTCATCAGTGTACAAGTGAAGACAGCATTACTTGGCTTCCAACCTAAATATGTTAACAGAAACAGAGCTTCTGAAGGACTTTTTTTTTTTTTTTTTTTTTTTTTTTTTGCGGTACACGGGCCTCTCACTGTTGTGGCCTCTCCCGTCCGGACGCACAGGCTCAGCGGCCATGCTCACGGGCCCAGCCGCTCCGCGGCATGTGGGATCTTCCCGGACCGGGGCACGAACCCGCGTCCCCTGCATCGGCAGGCGGACTCTCAACCACTGCGCCACCAGGGAAACCCCTGAGGGACTTTTTCCACGAAAGGATGAAGTGCTTGTTCAAATAATGCAATATTCAAGCACTGACAATAAAAGGAGAAAAACTAATACACATTGTGCCTACTGATCTCCAAAGGAAAAGAGGAAGAAGGCTTTTGCAAAGAGAAAGGCAGGGAAAATGACTTTCATACTACGTGTAAGGAGAAAGTGTGTAGAGGGGGGAAAAAAAAGAGAGACTCAAGCCCAGACACCGATGCTCTCAGCATCATCTCTTATTGTAATAAAATTAAGGTGGTTACAAGATAGCAATTTCTTGTCAGCTTTAAAAAGAAATGATGTAATTGAATTTTACACACTCGGTTGAGCCTCTACTCTATGTAGCTTGTACCCCAGCTACTGGGAATTCAAGGCTATTTATAAAGCATTGTCCCTGTCCTCAAGGCACTCACAGTCAATTATATTTCATAATCACATTTGGTGCTTCCTAGCTATTAAACGCTTCATCTGTGCTTTACCTGTAGACAGGAAATGCTCGCAGACGCGTAAACCAGTATCTATCGAAACTGATATTTAGGACTGTTTTGACAATACAGGTATTTCAACAGCTGTCTGGACCAATTTCTGTTTTAAATTGGACATCTTAGATATTAAAATTGAATTCAAATACTTAAAATAGAATTTTCACATAATTATCTGAAAAGTTCATTTATTATTTTAAATATTGGTGAAATCATGATTATACTTCACTATTAAGGGGAAATTAATGGCTTCTAACATAATAAAACAGACTAATTTAGGGCACTTTATAATTGAATTCCCATTTCTCCTACTCAACAATACATTTCAATACATAAATTTTTTTTTAATTATCAAATTCTCAAAATCTTTCTAAACATTCACATTCAAAAAATAGTGACATTTTCTGGAGAACCAAAATCAACACAACAAAACTGCTGATAGAAATTGTGCATTTTTTCATTGGGTCATCAAGACCATAAATTAAATTATATTCAAAAATGTAACTGCCTAGAAAATATATGATTGTGTTATGTGAAACAGATGATTTTAGACGCCAGCTCCAACCCAAGTATTGTTAGGTATTTTTCTCTGTAAAGACAGCAAGGTGTTTAGCAACTCAAATCTATCTCCCACTAACCACAAAATACAGCCAAGTCAAACAATTCAAGAAAGTCTTTCCTATTCTTCCTCTGTATTATGATAGTAAAGTCCTGGCAAGGGAGTTAGTTCCACTTCAAAACAGCTCAAAGGAAAAAGGAATAAAGCCGCCTCTATGGGACACATGTGTATTAAGGATTCAATTTCTAAGAGCAAATATCCTGGGTAGAGTCCCTGTAAAATTTTTCTTCAAACTTCCCAATCAAAATTTGAAATCACAGTGTTACTACACGAAAATAAAGTAATAAGCTGAATTTCAAGATAATCATATCACTACAGAAATAAGAGTAAAAAGGAATGTTAACTCATCACTTTTTAGATCGTTTTATGTTCTACTTCTTTAAGTATAAAGTCTCTAGGTATATGTATATTATGTATATGTATGTATGTGTGTGTGTGTATATATATATCTCAATTTGAGGTCTCTGGGTATATGTATACATATCTCAATTTAAAGAATAAGAAGCAGATTAGAGAAATAAACCACATATCAGAAACAAGAAATCAAGTAAAGCTAAGACATTAAGACTTGCCCTGTACTTGAAGCATGGTGCACCTACAGAGCAGGAGCAAGGAGAAAGAACCAAAGTGAAGATGCCCACACATGGCATTATTCACCTAAGAAACTGAATGTGTTACAGATGCATAATAATCTATAAAGATAAAAAAAAAAAGGCTCTTTAACGTATGTCCCTCATCTCCTTGAAAATACACACACACACACACACACACACACACATATATATATATTTATGTTCTCTGCAATAGCAATAATAATTTGTCCATGTCTAGGTCATTTTGGCTTCCTTAGGATCTCTTGGGATCAACTTTTTCACCAAACTCCTACTGACTCCAATTGCTCTACGACTCTGAGCAACTCTAAATAATGTTCATTTACATATTATCTTTCTTCAAGAAGCTAAGCAGAACTCTTCAAGAGCAAAAGACAAAAGTTAGCATATTTATGTCAAATTTTATACTGAATAAAAACACTGTTTTTAATATATAGAGAAATTTTACCTAAATTAACCATATACACCATGACGAAGGATTTTAAATAAATACCAAAATGCAGAAATTGTAAATCAGATTTTCTAACTAAAAAATAACTAAATGTAAAATCCAAACACTTGGAAATAACCAATTAGAAAATGCAACAGAAAACAGAAAAAAATGTGCTAAACTTGAATATTTTTTTAATGGTAAAATGAGTTATCAAACTAAAAAGCTTTTGCACAGTGAAGGAAACTATCAACAAAATTAAAAGGCCACCTACTGAATGGGAGAAGATATCTGCAAACAATATATCTGATGAGGGGCTAATATCCAAAATATACAAAGAAACTCATACAACTCAACATTAAAAAAAAAAAAAAATCCCAATTAGAAAATGGGCAGAGAACCTGAACAGACATTTTTCCAAGGAAGACATACAGACAGCCAACAGACACATGAAAAGATGCTCAACATCACTAATCGTCAGGAAAATGCAAATCCAAACTACAATGAGCTATCACCCCACACCTGTCAGAAAGGTTATTACCAAAAAGACAACAAAAACAAGTGTTAGGAGGGTGTGGAGAAAATTGAACCCTTGTGCCCTGTTGGTGGGAATGTAAATTGTGCAGCCACTATGGAAAACAGTATGGAGTTTCCTCAAAAAGTTCAAAATGGAACTCTCATGTGATCTAGCAATTCCACTTCTGGATATTTTTCCAAAGAAAACAAAAACACTGATTCAAAAAGATACATGGACCCCTATGTTCACAGCAGCATTATTTACAATAGCCAAGATATGGAAGCAACCTAAGTGCTCATTGACGGATGGATAAAGAAGATATATATAAAATGGAATATTACTCAGCCATAAGAAAGAATGAGACCCTGCCATTTGTGACAAGGACAGACCTAGAAGGTAGTATGCTAAGTGAAATAAGTCAGAGAAAGAGAAATACCATATGACTTTACTTACATGTGGAATCTAAAAAACAAATGAACAAATATAATAAAACAGAAACAGATTAATAGGACAGGTGGTCGCCTAAGAGGTACAAACTTCCAGTTATAAATGAGTCACACAGATGAAATGTACAGCATGAGGAATACAGTCAATAGTACTGTAATGTCTTTGTATGGTGACAGACGGAAACTAGACTTATCATGGTGATCATTTTGTAATGTACATAAATATCAAATTACTGTGTTGTGCACCAGAAACTAACATAGTGTTGTAGGTCAATTATACTTCAAAACAAACAAATTCACAGAAAAAGAGATAAGAGGAGAAGAGGGGGGATGAAGGTGATGAAGGTGATCAAAGGGTACAAACTTCCAGTTACAGGATAAATATGCATTAGGTATGCAATGTACAACATGATTAATTAACACTGCTGTATGTTATATATGAAAGTTAAGAGAATAAATCCTAAGAATTCTCATTACAAGGAAATATTTGTATCTACACGAAACGATGTTCACTAAACTTGTAGTGATCACGATAATATATGTAAATCCAATCATTATGCTGTACACCTTAAACTTATACAGTGCTGTATGCCAGTTACACCTCAATAAAACAGGAAGAAAAAATTAAAAAAGAATAAATCATAAACTAGTTTATTTCAAAGATATAAGATATAAAAATCATGAAATTAAGAATTGCTTTTAACTACCAAGTAAAAACTTTTTAAATATATTATGTTTAAATTTATGCTACTAAATTTTGGAGGTAACCAAGGCTACTAATCGACATTGATCTAAAAGAAGTAGGGGGACTTCCCTGGCGGTCCAGTAGTTAAGACTCCGAGCTCCCAACGTAGGGGGCCCAGGTTCGATCCCTGGTCAGGGAACTAGATCCCACATGCTACAACTAAGAGCCTGAATGCTGCAACTAAAAGATCCCACATGCCACAACTAAGACCAGGTGCAGCCAAATAAATAAATAAATACTAAAAAAAAAAAAAAAAAGTAGGAAATCTGACTGAATCAATAACTACAGATCCGATTCAGTGGGGTTGCAGGGGGAAAAGAAACAAAAAATTATTTTAAAAAGATATACACAAACATGAAGTTTCTCAACATTTAAAGAACAGGTAATATATTTTACAGTAACTTTTAAAAGAAAAGATCATTCTGATGCTCTAGAGTACAGAAAAACATGGGACACTTACTAATTTACTATAGAAAAAGAAACATACTATAATGCAAAGCATCAACATGTCAAAAAGAAAAATCATAATATAACATGCCCCAAAATACTTGATAACATTCAAAGTCTATTCTTAATGATAATTCTTAGTGAAGAAAGAAAAGAATGCTTCCTTAACATGATAAAAATATCAATCCAAGCCAACAGAGGTTGCCTACCAGAACACATTGAATAAAGCAGCAATAATAACCAAGACATGCTGAAAATAATGGAAGAAGATTTGAACTATATTAAAATGCTAAAATATATTAATTAAAGCAATGTGAGGCTAAGAAATCGTGATAAGCTTCAACCAACAGTTGTAAACAAATTTTTCAAGAAAAATTGGAAATGTAGATTTAAGTGAAATCTCTCAGGTTACTCTGTTGGCTTAAACTTTTGAAAGCATTGTATATTTCCAAAGAAAGCATTGCTGTGGGCTAAATCAGCTACAGTGGACCTCAGCCCCATACACACCCAGCACTTCCTGCCTCACCCTGAGCTCAAGCTGCTTCCTGTGTCTAGACAGCCCTTTCCTCTCCCTCCACCCATTCAAAGCAACCCACCCAGCAAGGTGTGGCTCACAGGCCATGGCTCTACAGAGCTTCTTAGAATCTCTAGAAGGAATTGCCATTACTTCCCCCTACCGCAGTTCTTATCACAGCTCTAACATTACAAATTATTCAATGCGTTCTCTCTCTCTTTCTCTAGATTGTAGAACACTGTCTAAGAATAATATGTACTACTATCTATTGGCCATATCTGTGCCAAGCGCTGTGATGAAACTTTGCACACAACTTCTATAATCCTCTCAACAAATGCAGAATGAACGCTGTCCCCGTTTTACAGATGAGTGGGTGTAAATAACTAAACAGGCCCTGGAAGAAATAGGATGCTAATTCTTTTTGCCAGATTTCACCAACTACATCACAGTTGGTCTGAATTTAACTGACTTGGTATTCTCCTCTGAAAGAAGGAAAGGGTGAGAGATAATGGCTAAAAGAAAAACGAGACTGAGGTTAGGACTTCGTGGTGTTGGTAGGGGAGGGGTTTGTACCCTAGAAACAGGATATGAGTACCACATGAAGCACAAGACTGACTACTAAGTATTCTAATTCTGTATTTGAAATTGATTTCTATAATTTGTATCCAAAATTACCTTTTGCTTTAGAAATTTTTATTGATTCAGTTGAACTCTATGTACTCAGTGGGGGAAAGAACAAATGGGAACTGTACTATAGTCTGAAAGAAAGTCTGAGCTTTTGAAAAGACAAGCTTTTGAAATATCCGTAATATTCTTTTCATTTTAAGCTCAGTATAATGTTTTTATAACACCTAATTTGCAACAGTTTTGTTGGAACTAAAAATAAGTAATCTCTGAGGTAGCTATACAAGCTTACCTTGAAAGAATTCAAAATAATAATTTGTTGATAGCTTCTAAAGATAAAAGCACTTTGGGACGTTTCAGGAGCTGTGAGTGAAAAAAGAGAAGACAATCTAATGATAAAGTCCTTTCACAAGATGATCTGAAATGTCCATTTAATCATTCATCCTAAAGAACACAACCTTGTTGAAGCATCTTGAAAAGTACAATACATCTCACATAGAGAAACATCTGTGCCAACGAAAAAGAAATGGTCTTTTAAAAGTGCTGTCAGTTACTAAACAGAAATGTAGTCTTTTAAAGTGGTATTATTAAAGAAATCATCAAGATGGCAAGCTTCCTCTTCTTTTCGGATCTTTGAAATATATACTTTTTAAGTTCCACTTATTTAAAAAAAAGCAAAGGTATTAAATAAAACTTAAGCATTTATCTGGCTGTTTCTACACTCGTTCAATCTTTGTTTGAGGTTAGAAAGCTATAAAGTTCAATCAGTCATACCTTGGCTCAGATTTTAAGCTGTTCATATTTAATATCTCTTCTTTATAGCAGAAATACTTGACTCTCCTTTTGAAAGAAAAAAAGACCCCTAATTTAAGATATTATTATATCATAGAACAAGAGTCAGCAGACCAAACAGAACCCATGACCTGTTTCTGTAAGGCCTGCTCCCCAAAAATAATTTTTACATTTTTAAAGGGTTATTTTATATCTACACACACACACACACACACACACATATATACACACACACAAAATGGCTGTAAACATATGTGTGTGTGTGTGTGTGTGTGTGTGTGTGTTTGGAAAAATAAATATATATACACATATACACACACACCCCCAGACACCTTACATGGCCAACAAAGTCCAGAATATTTACTTTCTAGCTCTTGATGCAAAAGTTTGCAGACTCCCAATCACAGAGCATAGAGAGTCTTTATAACTGTGACCTCAGGACACGTAGGGCACTGACTTCATACTACTCTCTGAGCTGCCAAAGGGACTGATTTTTTTAAATATCTTTTACATTTATCACAGAGACAAACTACTCGAGCCCGGCGGCTTCAAGTTGACAATGTCACTTCCAGAAACAGCTCTCCTCTCAATACTTGAAAATACTGAGCTTTCAGATGGGGTGCTTGTCTCCCAGATGGAGGTTAAAGGAGCAGGACATGATACTTCCCACACATTTCTCCCTCATCCCCTTTCTTCCAGGCACACTCTTACTCCTCATTCAAACCCAGATGGAAAGTTTCATCCTCAATCAATCTCCAAACTCTCCAAATTAGCAAAGTTAGCTGTACCCTTCAATGCTCTCAGTACACTCTGTACAAACTTCTACTACACAATTTACTGTAATGTTTTACTAGGCTTTTGTTTACATTTCAAACAACGTTGACTTCTTGGTGACAAGGACCCTGTCTTGCTCAATTCTGCACCCCTAGCATTTAGCAGAATGCCTTCCCCATGGCAGGGGGGCGGGGCGGGGATTAGTTTCCTGAAGCTGCCCTAACAAATTACCACAAACTTGGTGGCTAACACCGAAGTTCCGCTCTCACACTCCTGGAGGCCAGAAGTCCAAAATTAAGGTGGTGACAGGGACACACCACGCAGAAGGCTCTAGAAGAGAATCTATTCCTTGCCTCTTCAAGCTTCTGGTGGCTGCTGGCATTATACGGTGTTTCTGGGCTTGCGGCAGCATCCCTCCAATACCTGGCTCTGTCTTTATACTGCCTTCCTCTCTTCTGACTCTTATAAGGACACTTATGGGATTTAGGGCTCACCCAGGTAATCCAGAATGACCTCATCTCAAGGTCCTTAACTTGAGTGCATCTGCAAAAACTCTTTTTCCAAATAAGGTAACATTCACAGGTTTGACAAATTCAGAAACGGACAAATCTTTTTGAGAGCCACCATTCAACCCACTGCAGTAGGCATTCAGTAGATACGTGTTTTCTTGCCTTAGATCCAAATGAAATAAACATCTTCCCAAAAAGAGGAAAAATGGATAAAGAATAGCCTTTACTTTGTTCCCTTCTTTGCTAATGTCCTGCTTGAAAAGCAACCACTGAGGCACAGGCAGAAGCCTATGCAGCATTTTCTTGCTGATCCCTAAGAATTACTCTACATAGTGCCAGCAACAAATCTCTGGAGACCATATCTTTATTCTGAGGAAAAAAACCCAGTTATATATCCTTTCTCACAAACCAACGTACTTGTTCACATGGTAATTTTACAGAGACCTTCTCTGGGTGAGGTTCTGATCTCTTCAAATTATTTATATAAGGACATGAATGTGTAATTTTACTTGAGTGGTTGAAAGTCAAACTATTAACAACTCACTCTGATAGGAAACTTAACCAAGAGTTAAAGCCTTATTTTTCAAAAATTTAGGCTTTTGATCTGTTATGGACAGAATGTGTGTGTCTGCCCAAAATGTTCTGGTTGAAGCCTAACCCCACAATGTGACTGTATTTGGAGATATGGTCTATGAGGAGGTGATAAGGTTAAATAAGGTAGGGCTCTAACCCAATAGGGCTGGTGTCCTTAGACACCAGTGCACACTGTCTCTGTCATGTGAGGACACAGGGAGAAGATGGCTATCTGCAAGCCAGGAGGAAAGTCCTCACTACAGACCAACCCTGGTCTGGGACTGTCAGTACCAAGAACTGTGAGGAAATAAATCTGTGTTGCTTAAGCTACTGAGTCTGTAGCATTTTGTTAAGGCAGCCCAACCAAACTAAGGCAAGATCTAAACACAACCCCATGCGCATTATACATACTCAGTGAGAATTAGTTGATTTTCATGACTGTGATTGTTCCCAGTACAAGGAACAAAGTTTATGACTTCACAACAAGACTTTTCAGAAAATATTTTAACTATATGAGATCAAAGATTGTTATGATTTCCAAGTTAAGGTTAGAAACTGGGATAACAACCTCAAATCTTTTTAAAACTAAATTAGGGCTAAAGTAATTTTTCTGCCCAAGGTTTGAAGAGATCAATGAACTACTCTTAAAATAGAAACCTCTAGCAAATTATGAAAAGTGCTAGCAGTACAATGTGTGTGTAGACTCCTAACCTTAGAATAAAACATCCCTGATATCGTACTCCAGGATATCAGGATGCCAATATAATGAAAACTCACAAAGGAGAAAATTTAAGAAAAATGGCAATCACCTTGCAGTAAGATGTAGTGGAAAAGTTATTTCCTAACTCTTATCACAGCAAGCAACAGGCAACCAATGGCATCACATCTAAGAGGGGGCCCTTCACACTGTAGACACCAGAGATTTTTATGTCGGTTACTAAAATGTTCTGGCAATGGCAGTACATTACCAAAAAAAAAAAAATTTTTGTCAAACAGAGTGGTCTTAAGGAAATGGTGCATGTTCTTTCTCAAGACATCAGCACTACACGAGCTATAAACATGAAGTTGGGGTTGGAATACTATTAGTCAAACAGCACAGTGAAGCATATCTTCCAAATTGATTGGGGTCATGTAGGAAATAAAAGAATATAAATATCAATTTGATTAAATTCACAAAAGTATGAAGAAATGAATAAAAAATCATAATTAAGAAAAACACAGGGACAGTTATTATGTTAATGTGACTATTAAAAAGCTGAGATAATGAAATGGGTAAAAGAAAAAGCAAAATGCTGAAGAAAAACACTACTTTATATTATAAAACAAATTAAAAAGGAAAAGTTAATGACAGAATAAGTCATTTAGTCCAGTAAAATCATATATATTTAAAGTCTCTCTCAAAAAGAAGAACAGGAATGGCAGTATTAACATCAGTCTAGGATGAATTTAATTTTAAAGGTATTCAGTACAAAAAAGAAGGATAATTTTAAAAAGAGTCATGGAGTTGTATGTCCCTAACAATACACAGGTAAATATACAAGCAAATCTACCAAAATTTAATGAAGACATAAAATTATAAAACTTAAAACACAGGAGAAGAGCTTCATGATAACGGATTTGCCAATGATTTCTTGGATATGACACCAAAAGCATAGGCGACAAAAGAAAAAACAGATAAACTGCACTAAAGCAAAACTGAGAGCTTTTGTGTATCAAAAGGATACTATCAACAGAGTGAAAAGGCAACCCACAGAATGGGAGAAAAATATTTGCAAATCATGTATTTGATAAGAGGTTTGTATCCAGAACAGAATATACAAAGAACTCCTACAAGTCAACAACAACAAAAATCCAACTAAAAAATGGGCAAAGGACTTAGACATTCCTCCAAAGAAGATACACAAATGGTCAGTAAGCACATGAAAAGATGCTCAACATCACTAATTATTACAGAAATGCAAATGAAAACCGCAATGAGATGCTACTTCAAACCCATCAGAATGGCTTTTTTTAAAAGTCCAGAAAATAACAAGTATTAGCCAGGATGCACAGAAACTGGACCCCTTGTGCACTGCTGATGAAAATGCAAAGTGGTATAACTACTGTGGTAAATGGTATAGTAAGTCCTCAAAAAATTAAACGAAGAATTACAACAATATACAGCAATTCCACTTCCAGTTATATACCCCAAAGAATTTAAACCAGGGACTCAAAAGACATTCAAACATCCATTTTCATGTAGCATACATACAATGTAATATTATTCAATCCCAAAAAAAGGAAGAAATCTTGACACATGCTATAATATAGATGAACTTTGAGGACATCATGCTAATTGAAATAAGCCAGACACAAAAAGACAAATAATATATGACGCTAGTTATATGAGGTATCTAAAATAGTCAAACTCAAAAAACCAGAAAGTAGGGTGGTGATTGCCAAGGGCTGTGAGGAGGGGGATGGTTAAGTTTTAGGTCACTTATATTTCACAACAATTTAAAATAACAAAAAATAAATTTTAAGTTTAATGAAGATGTAAAGCTATGATTAGAATGTAAAACTCAATACACCACACTTTTTGAATTAATCAAATTTAACAGAACAGATATAAGTTAGAACATAAAATAATGTAAAATAAATCAACAAACAATTTAGCAGATGAAAAATAGAAAATCACATTCCTCAACAGAGAAGATACTGCTATTCAAATCTCTCGGGAATATTTATAAAAGTAAATCATATACTTAGACATTAAAAAAAACTTAGTGATTTAAAAATGAGACTGTTTTACAGATTACAATCTCTGAATGTAAATCAAAATTCAGATGGAAATACAAAATTGAAGACCTAAAAATAATAATCAGAAATTTAAAAACACATTCCTAGAAACTCTTGATTCAAAGAAGAAATAAAATTACCAACTATCTAAAAACAATGAAAAGGGAAGTAATTCCTCAATAAGAACACATAGAATATAGCAAAGGATATATTCAGAACAATATTTCTAATGTCAATGCCTTCATAGTTAAAGTTTTTCTTTTTTTCTGAAAAAAAGACAAAGCAAAAAGAAATAGAGGACAGAGAATTGAAAAAATATAAGCAAAAAGTCATGAAAAAGAAAACAAGGAAAAAACAGAGTAGAAATGATTTTAAAAAACCAAAAGAATTTTTATAAAAGAAAATTAATAAAACAGCGAAGTAACACATGGACCATTTATGGAAAGAACAGTTAAAAAAAAAGACAATATTGGGAGTAAGAAAAAAGTGTGTTACAGTAGAAATGTAATTATGCATTAGGGAATACTATAATACATGTTATCCCAAGGTAACAAATTTAAAAGCCTATAAAGCAAATGGGTACATACAGATATCCAGAGATCACAGATACAGAGAAGAGACTGGTGGTTGTCAGAGGCTGAGTATGGGGGTGGGCAAAATGGGTGAAAGTGGTCATAAAGTACAGCCTTCCAGTTATAGAATAAGTAAGTCCCGAGGATGTAATATAAAGCATAGTGACTACAGTTAACAGTAAGGTATCAGATATTTGAATGTTGCTAAGAGAGTAGATCTTAAAAGTTCTCTTCACAAGAAAAAAGCTATTGTAACTATGTGTGGTGACAGATGTAAACTAAGCTTACTGTGGTAATCAATTCAGAAATCAACTGAAACTAATACAATGTAATACATGCCAATTATATTTCAATATAAAATAAATAATTTTAAAAAGCAAATGGAATATTTCCTAGCCAAAACTTGATCCGAAAAGCTGAAAACTTCAATGGACAGATATACAGACGAAATTGGAAAAAAGATTACATATGTACCACTGGGGGAACATAAAAAAAAAAAACCAACTATGATCCAGTGGTTCACACCTGAGTATTAGCCTTTAAGAGACAGTTCCAATTACAGTGCAAGGAAAGACATGAATACTTTCTAAGTTAATTTATGTATCCACCAAAATTATTATACAAAAATCTGATTCAGCACCAAGAAAAATATTATAGACCAATCTCACTTGTGAATACATATTCCAAATATCTTTCCAAGTTATCAAATAGAATCAAGCAAAGTTATAAAAAGTAATAAATTATTTTTTAAAAGGGTTTGCTCCCAATGCAAGGATAGTTCAATACTAGCAAATCCTCCAATGCTTGCTAACAGTCAACTAAAGGAGAAAAGAAATTTTCCATCAGTAGATTATATACACATACATACATACACACACACACACACACACAGTCCAACAGGTATTACCAGAGGGAAAGAAAAGAATGAAATCTAAGCACATTTAAGCTAAGCAGATATAGAAAGAAAATACTTATGTAAGATGAGCACCCTACAAATTCATAATGTTTTTGAGACCAAAAAGTTTAAGTCACAAGGCAACCAGGTGAACTAGGTTCCAGTTCATAGGACTGACCCTTCACAGAGAAATAGGAATTGCCTTTGGCCATGATAATGGAAAAAGAGTGAACAGTCATAAAAGCTGATAAGAAACACAAACAGAAGGGTGGTTGCCAGGGTCCCAGGAGAGGGGGTAATGGAGAGGTGCTGTTCAGTGGGTACAGAGTTTCAGCTGTGCAAGATGAAAAAGTTTGAGATGTGAAGCACAACAATGTGAATACAGTTGACATGACTGAACTGTGAGTTTAAAAATAGTTAAGATGGTAAATTTTATGTTGTTTGTTTTTACTACAATTAAAATTCTTCTTTTAATTTTTAAGCAATATAAAACCACTAAAACAGTAATAAATTTTTAAAAGCTGAATGTGGGCTAGCAAAGTCACTTAGTATCCCAGGAAGCACCAGATGCAAGGACACTCCACAGCCACTCACCTACTCTTCTGCATAATCCTCCTCCAGGTGCTAAGACAAAAGACTAGAAAAAGAACAGGAGGCCTAAAAGAGCTACTCTTGGAAGTGTTGGCATGCGGGTAGGGATCAGCTACCACTGGGGGACAAGCGTAAAAACTGGCTTCATCCAAGACTCTAACATCAAATGAAGCAAAAGCCATCTGCCACAGAGGAAGGGACAGTATAAGAAGTATATCCCAAAATGCCCAAGTATTTGAATATTAAAATACATAATTCTAAATAATCCAAGATCAAAGAAGAAATCACAATGGAAGTTAGAAAATCTTTTGAACTGAATAAAAATGTAAAATAACAGAGCTCAGAGTAAAATGTATAGCAGTACATACATTACGTAAGAAAAAAGGTCTCAAACCAATATTTTAAGCTTCCATCTTAAGAAACTACAAAAAGAAAAAAGTAAACCTATAACAAGCAGAAAGAAGAAAATAATAAAGATCAGGAATCAATGAATTAGAAAAAAGTAAAATACTAGAGGAAAAAAATTAATGAAACCGAAAGCTGGTTCTTTCACAACATCAATAAAATTGATAATCCTCTAGACAAAGTGATCAAGACAAAAATACAAAAGTCACAAGTCACCAAAATTAGGAATAAAGTGTTATCAGTGCAGATCCTACAAATATTAAAAGAATAAGGTAATATGAACAACCTTATGCCAATAAATTCTATAACATATAAAAAGCCAAATTCCTTCAAAATCACAAACTAAGAAGGTTCACTGAAAAATTAATTTATAATCTGAATAGCCCTATATGCATTAAATAAATTGAAAACCTTCCTAGAAAGAAAAATAAGCCTCTAAATCCACATGAATTCTCTGGTGAATTCGTCCACACTTCCAAGGGAGAAAAAATACCAATTCTACACAAAGTATCCCAAAAACGAACAGGACAGAACACTTCCCAAGTTATTTTCGGAGGCTACAAATACCCTGAAAGAAAAATCAGATAAAGACACTACAAGAATAAAAGCTAACTTTTAAAAAATTCTTAACAAAATATTAGAAAATCAAATATAGCTATACATAATAAGATAATGCATCAAGACCAAGTAAGGCTTATACAAGGAATAAGGAATGTCTGGTACAACGTTCAAAACTTAAGCAGTGCAGTTAATTCACTGTATCAACAAACTAAGAAAAGAAATTATATTATCCCAATAGATATAAAATAGCCAAAAACCTATAATGTACTTAGAATTAAATTTAATTAAAGAGAAAACAATCATTACAAAAATATATTAAAATCTATTTGAAGTATAAAAAATAAGATTGAACAAATGGAAAGACAACCATATTTTTGAACTGGGATAATAAAATGAAATAACATTAGAAATAGAGATAACATTAAAATATTAATTGTCCCCAGATTATATGTAAATTTAGTGCAATTAAAATCACAATAGGGTTTTTATGTATCTTTTGCCCAGGGGAGGTGGACAATGAATACAATACTCCTAAGATATGAACCCTAGTTCATATACCCTAGAACCCTAGTATATGTCTGAGAATATCTAAGAAAATCAGTTTTAAAAGGAAAAAAACCCGGTACCAGAAGATGTGACACATATATACAATGGAATATTACTCAGCCATAAAAAGAAACGAAATTATGTTATTTGTAGTGAGGTGGATGGACCTAGAGACTGTCATACAGAGTGAAGTAAGTCAGAAAGAGAAAAACAAATGTCGTATGCTAACACATATATATGGAATCTAAAAAAAAAAAAACAAACGGTTCTGAAGAACCTAGGGGCAGGACAGGAATAAAGACGCAGACGTAGAGAATGGACTTGAGGACACGGGGAGGGGGAAGGGTAAACTAGGACGAAGTGAGAGAGTGGCATGGACATATATACACTACCAAATGTAAAATAGATAGCTAGTGGGAAGGAGCCGCAGAGCACAGGGAGATCAGCTCCGTGCTTTGTGACCACCTGGAGGGGTGGGATAGGGAGGGTGGGAGGGAGAGGCAAGAGGGAGGGGATATGGGGATATATGCATACATACAGCTGATTCACTTTGTTATACAGCAGAAAGTAACACACCATTGTAAAGCAATTATACTCCAATAAAGATGTTAAAAAAAAAACAACCCAGTACTATCATAGGATATACGAAAACAACTGTGGAATTTATATTTACTGGGAAAGGGATACATTACCTTAAAAATGGTTCTGATACAATGGACTGGATATGCATCTGAAAGTAAGTAAAAGTGGACCCCCTCCCTCCCCTCTCATGCCACATATACAACGAAAAATTCCAAATGGACTAAAGATAAGATCAAAGTGGAAAGAAAAATTAAATCTAAGTATAGGACATTACATGTTTATTTTACCAATGGAGAAAGTCTTTCAAAAACGTAAAACAAAAACAGGAAACCAGAGAAACAGAGAGGAAAAAAATTGATTATATTAAAATTTAAAATGTTAGGGACTTCCCTGGTGGTGCAGTGCTTAAGAATCCACCTGCCAATGCAGGGGACACGGGTTCAAGCCCTGGTCCGGGAAGATCCCACATGCCGCGGAGCAACTAAGCCCATGTGCCACAACTACTGAGCCCATGTGCCACAACTACTGAAGCCCACGCACCTAGGGCCCGTGCTCCGCAACTAGAGAAGCCACCGCAATGAGAAGCCTGCACAGCGCAAGGAAGAGTAGCCTCTGCTCACCGCAACTAGAGAAAGCCCGCGCGCAACAACGAAGACCCAACAAAGCCAAAAATAAATAATTTTTTTAATTTAAATGTTAACAATATCAAAAGATACTTCTTAAACAGACAAGAGGCCAAAGATTAGTTTTTGAAAAAATTATCTGCAATGCAGGCATCAGACAAATGGTTTAATAGCTGTAATATATAAATAACTCTCACAAAAGGACAATAACCAAATAGAAAAATGAACAAAGAATAAAGGGCAACTCTTAGAAGAATACCAATTTACCTACAAACATAGGAAAAGATGCTCCAGGTCACTAGAAGTCAGGAAATAATAACTGAAGTTAACAATGAGATACCACTACACAACTATCATACTAGAAAAGTGTCATCTATTGCTGATGGAGTTTATGGGAAAGGGTATTTCCCTGCATTGCTGGTGGCAACATTTTGAATCAATAACGCCACCCTGGTGATCGATCCCACAAGTCTGTAATATAAAGATATTTATTACAATATTGGTTTTAGTAGCAAAAACTGGAAACAAAGCATTGCCCATCAGTAAGTTAACAGACTATAAAATAACCATACCTTGCAATATATACAACAGTTTTGTTTTTAATGGATTAGAGTTCTTGCAGCTAAGTGGAAGGATTTCCCTTAGGCAGGACGAAATGAAAAAAAAAAGAGTCTCCAAAAAATAATCTCACTTTTGTAAACGTGATCAAAAAACCGTGTGTGCAGATGCATCTATAACACTTATGGCTATGGAGAAAAATATTAAGACCCATAATACTGATGGTTATGATGAGGGTTATGAGGGAATATAATGCTACTGTTGGCTAGAGGAAGAAGGGAAGCTAAGTAAAAAAAAGAGAAAGGAGTTCACTATAAAATCAAGTTTAAAGTCTCCACACACGTGTACCTACTTTTATCAGAGAGAGAGATTTGTAAACCCTGCCCAACAAGTGAGTTTCTGCAAAACACAGCTTATTTCCTATAGATCTTAAGTGGTAATCCTTTGAAAAACTAAGTCATAAAGGTAAGAATAAATTCACATGTAAATATTATAAATATCTAGCTTTGAGTTGGTTGTAAACATTAAATAATACCTTTAAAATGTATATACACATTTTATGTACAGTAAATGTGCAATATAATTTTTGAAAGAGAAAACACTTAGAAAGCCACGTTTAAATGGAAAAAGGTTTTCCGATAAGACTGAAAGTACTTAAAAGAGACTATAACATAAATCTAAGAATATCTAGTGTATTATTTTTAGGCACATAAAAGATCTACATGAAGAATATAAACTGGAGCAGAATACACTAGCATGGCCCTTCCTTTGGGCTTAACTGTGCTGCATTTTCCCCAATCTGCCTATACGTTGGGACAAAGCCCATGTTCTATTTATCTTAGTATTCTCAGCACCTAACATAAGCCCTGCTATGTGCTAAGTGATGAAGCATCTCCCTAATTTCCTTCAGAGTATGGATGCATTCCAATTGCACAGTCTCTTCTAGGATTAATTGGGTTGATCTCTCCGAGCTGTTATATTTGGGGTTTTATATACCCCCTTAAAGTATGTTTTGGAAGGAGATAAGAATTCATCCAATAATATTCACTGAGCAGCACCTCTTTTGCGCAATGTGGACTTTCAAAATGTTGGCTTATTAAGACTAAATGAAAGTTAGGAAGACAGCAGTGGAATGAAATGGGAACAAATTATTTTACTGGTGTTGGAAATCAAGGTTCTAGTTTTGACTTGGCTACCTTCTAGTTATTTTACCTTCACTGTGTCCAGTCTACATTATAGGATTGTCAGGATGAAACTAAAACCACTCTGTAAACCACCAAGCACTAAGAAATTCTTTTTTTGCTGGCCCCTACTTCTCAAGAATTCTAAACTGTCTTAATTACAAAGCTACTTATACATAAAACACAACTGCTTCAGCCTGGAGCCTTGGTAGAGTCCCAATATACTCAACAGAAAGTTCAGTGTACAATAAAAATACCGTCAATGCTCTTTATAGACTCATTAAGAGTTCATTTCTTTCTTATTATACAGTCTCTCAAAATGAAGTATCTCGTGTGTTTGCTTAAGTGTCCTGTATTTATACCTACAGCAGAAAAGCTAATGCACATTCCAGAGGATATCACTCTTTAAATATTCAACCACTCTACTGTAAAGTTCCTTTCTAAATATCCCTTCAACTGACTCTGACCTTCTGTAAAACTGATCGATTTTCAAGTTTTCCCTTCCATTGTTCTTACACAGAAAAAAAAGATTTTATTCCTATATGTAAAGGCTTTTGGTCAAGGCTAAAATTCCCAACATTTATAAATAAAACATATATCAAACCTGTTCAGCAATATGCAAAACTTTTATTAGATAACTTCATATAAAGTGTACTTTTAAATTTTTATTAATGAACCACCATTATTTTTGTTTATCCAAATAAACCTTCTCTAAATTCATTGTAACACTGTGTGCCCTACTAGCCAAGCATATGCCGGGATCTATTTTTGGAAAAGAAAATTTTCTGGTGATACAGCAAATGACAGAAGTTCGCCAAAACACCATAAAGCCATCAGCTCTAAAAGATAACAGAAAAAGAGGTGTGAAATCACCACAGATGCCAAAATAGCTGTTTTTAATTTGCTCTCTTCCACTTGCAGGTTTGCTGTTTCTTTTCTATAAAACGTAAAACTTTTTCCATGAAGGATTTGTGCCACCTATCCACTTTCAAACCTTGAAAGCTTTGATTTCCCAGCTAGGAGCAATTTTTCTCCCCTGCCTTTTGTTTAAGCAACTTATAGCACTTGATCCATGTATCACAAATTACTTTGAATTATAATTTTCTACAGAAGTCTTACTTCTCCTACTTGATTTTCAGCTCATTGGTGATGTCCTACCCATTTTCATATATAATTCCAGATACATGGTAGGAGCTAAATAAGCATAAGTCCAATGAGAAAGTAAGGCATTTTTTATACAGATAATATGTTTTTATTAATTTTATTATGCCTCTGACTTCAATAGCTTTATCCAACAGAATGCATACTGGCCAGAATTTATTGGTCTACTATTAACATTATGGAACATCCTGTAGCAGTTGCCGCCTAAAATAATTTTTTGGATTAAGTCTCTTAAACACAGAATTGGCTTCTACACTGAAGTAAATATTCTAGTAAAGGTATTCTAGTAAATGTATATCAATATAATCTACAAATAAAACAGCCTCTAAAGACAATATTTATTTGTACAATCTCCCATTCTTTTGCTCTAATTCTCTACAATAAAACTAATTGGAATAGCATATTTAATGCTGAAGGGAGGTAAGAGTAACACAGAGGACAGTTCAAAGGTTTTCCAGTCTTCAAATCTTTGCTTTAAAGCTAACTGGTTATTGATAATGATGGCATTACTCTGTGAAAATCAGTTTCCACATCTATTAAATAGAAACCATAATATCATACACATGTACTCAATGAATATTTAATAAAGGAAGGGAAGAAGGAATCTCATGTTTCTAATATATAATGCACTCCAGCAAACTTGTACAAAACTCAAATATGTGTAAGTCAAGGGACTAGACTTACATTTTAAAGGACACCCATTCCCACAGACAAAGGAATATTACAAAATCTGTAATTATACACAATCTATTAGTGTCATTAAAAACAGATGTATGGCATTTTGTATGTTCTGTCATCTTATTATTTTTTTACAATTCATTAGCTTACCTCCACTAAGCCCTTTCAATAAAGATTCACCAATTTTCAGCACACCTAATGAGTTCTTTGTCTCAACTGGATAATAAGCCCTGTTCCTCAAAACCAGAATCAAGATTTTCATTTTCCCCTTCTTCTACTCAGTTTGTTAATGAAAGGCATAAAAACAGTAAAATTCACAAATAATTTTCGAAATTATTATCAAAAATGGCAAAGTCAGGGCTGGGGGGAGGGGAAAGACTGTTACATGGCCCCATCTTACAAGAGCTTAAAAAATTCATTCATTCATGAACTGATGATATTCGTAAGTCAAAATCCAGTGTACAAAAAGGTACTTCGGCGGTCTCCACATAGAGGATTCAAAGTGTCAATTATTTGAAAGTCAACTAGACATGCCTGTTTACTAAATAGTACATATTAAATAACCTAAGGGACTTTCCTGGCAGTCCAGTGGTTAAGACTTCGCCTTCCAACGCAAGGGGTGTGGGTTCGATCCCTGGTCGGGGAGCTAAGATCCCACGTGCCTCTCAGCCAAAACACCAAAAACATAAACCAGAAGCAATACTGTAACAAATTCAATAAAGACTTAAAAAAATCGTCCACGTCCAAAAAAAATCTTTACAGTAAATAAATAAATAAGCTAAGAAATGAAAAGCACAGTGCCTAATTTCTGTATTATAGTAGCTGCACAATAAAGAGTAGTTGTTTTGTTGCTGCTATTCATTCTCAGTGGCTGCTTTTAAGAGAGGCCATCAATATACTAGAAGAGGGCTTCCCTGGTGGCGCAGTGGTTGAGAGTCTGCCTGCTAGTGCAGGGGACACAGGTTTGAGCCCTGGTCTGGGAGGATCCCACATGCCACGGTGCAACTGGGCCCGTGGGCCACAACTGCTGAGCCTGCGCGTCTGGAGCCTGTGCTCCGCAACAAGAGGGGCTGCGATGGTGAGAGGCCCGCGCACCGCGATGAAGAGTGGCCCCCACTTGCCACAACTAGAGAAAGCCCTCGCACAGAAACGAAGACCCAGCACAGCAAAAATAAATAAATAAATGAACTCCTACCCCCAACATCTTAAAAAAAAAAAAATACTAGAAGAGATGAAAGTTTTTTTCTTCCAGTTTTATTGCAATATAATTGATATATAGCACTGTGTAAGTTTAAAGGATAACATACACCATGAAATAATTACCACAGTAAATTTAGTAAACGCCCAACATCTCATATAGATACAAAAACATAAGACAAAGAAATTTTTTCCTTGTGATGAGAACTCTTAGGATTTACTCTCTTAACTTTCCTATACAACATACAGCAGTATTAATTATATTTATCATGTTGTATGTTACATCCCTAGTACTTATTTATCTTATAACTGGAAGTTTGTACCTTTTGAGCAGCCTAATATTTACTGAGCACTAAGTATGTACAAGGTTCTATATACTGGATGCTTTGCAGGCATTACCACAATTCTGATCCTCAAAAACATTCTGCAATGGTGACATTATATGTTCTTGTTTTTGTTTTTATTTACCAATGAGTAAACTAAGACTTGCAGAAGCAACTTGCCCAGTTAGACGGCTAAAACCTGGGTAGCTTAAGGTTTCAAATCCAGTAGTATTTAACTCCACTGCAAGGCTTCATTTGGCAAGGAGAAAAAATTTTTCAGGAAAATGTAGTGAATTGTGGAATGATTAATAGACATGAATATACTGACTAGAAATGAAAAGGCAAGGGGAAATGACCATGATATTTGGCACTTAGCTACTGAAAGGACAGTCATATGGACTGTACTCCTCAATTTGTTCCTTCATTAAGTATTTTAGCACTATATGATCAGCCACTATGTTAGAAGCCATGAAAGTAACTATGAAGAAGATTCATTTCCTGCTCTCAAGGGGCTTATTATTGGGAAGGGACAAGACAAATCAACCAGCAATTACACCAGAAGGAACATCGTGTGTTACGGGGCCATAGATTACAGACTGGAACCTGGTGTATTCTTCAAGCAAGGGATGATAAATAAGAGTCCCACAGAAAGTGATGTTCACAGTGATAGTTGTAACATGAACAGGAGGTAGGCAAGGTGTATGTGTGACACGGAAAGAGTTATATTGATGAGCTAGTTTGAGTCTGTTTCTTTGCTGCTGCAAGCATAGCAGTGCGCAGAGTGTGAAAAAAAATTGTTTCTTAACTGGAGGAAGTGTAGCTGGGGAGAAATTATGTAAAGTATTATCGTTCTTAATTTTCTCAAAAATGTGTGTGTGTTTAAAAAATGTACACGGCCGGAAATGTGTGCATATAAAAAAATGTGTGCAATAAATTTTCAAATACCCATTTAAGATCCCCATCATCTACCTTCCTTTATTGTTCACACGTTGTACTGCAACAACATCTGAGTCTAACCAAGAGACTAAACCATAAATCAGACATAACTTAATCAACAGAATCTTGGCTTAACTAGGGAACTGAAGTTCAATAGGCTGTTCTAAATTATAGTACAACAGCACAAATTTAATGATTCCATAAAAAAAAAAAACATTAAGGACATTTTCAATGACCAGTCGATAGAGGTTTCAGTTGACTCACTGAAGAAGTAGCCTGGAGGTTTATAATCTCTAAATAATCCTTGCTGATCTTTATTTTCTATTTTCTATAAATGATCATGGAAACTGCATTTTCATGTATTTTCCTTTGGAAAAGCTCAGATACTTCACCTGCATTATATAAATGTTAACAGTCAGTAACTTTTATACCAGCTACATAAAAACTTTTTAAGAGTGACTTGATCTCAAGGTCATAGAGCAAATCTCTGGTGAGACAGGAATGGAATTCATGACCTTTGACTGCCAGGAGTTTTCTACCCACACTCGGAAATTCCTTCTCCATAAGCGTAATTTATATGCTCACTTTGAGAGGCTGGAAAGTTCATCCCTTTTAGGGCAGGGGGTGGGGGGACGGGGAGGTAGTGGTTTTCCTGTCAAATCAGTTGACACACCAGTGCTTTACAGTTTTACAAAGTGATTTTTACCTACATTATTTCATCTTACCCTCACCACAGCCCTGTAAACTGCATATGATTTTTCCCATTTTAAAGACTCAGAGGCGTTAAGAAATTTAACAAAGGTCATCCAGAGTTGGTAAGCAAGAGAGCCAGGCTCAAACTGCAACATCTCTGCTTAAATCAGTCCTGATTTCAGGATGTATAATCTTAGACACCCGATTATGAAATGAATGAAGGTTTTCTTTACAGTTATTTATTTCATTTTTTACAATCATTTACCTTGGTTGTCATGTAAGTCTGTTGGTTTGTTTTCTTTGGGGCAGGACTGTTTTCATGTTTTAAGTCTGCTTGTTAAACTAAAGTGAAAATAGTATTACTAAACATAGAATTTGAAAAACAAACTCGGCTTGTTCTTCTCCTCTTTTACACAAGTGGGAAGGGGACTTTTTACCGTAATTCGTGGTCATAACGTACACGGTTTATGTATGGGGTATGTACCTATACAGGTAGAGAATATAAAAACTCACATTCATAAATATAAATACTATGTATGTACACATATATATGTACATACCTAAAATAGTGGCTATATTTTTATATATGGTATATACATACACATCATGCCAGCAATTATTGTGAAAAGCCATATATACTGTTAAGCACGGTGAATGTAGCACGTGAAACACAATTCCTGGCTGTGGAGGCCAACAAGTTGTGATAGTGGCAGCTTCTATGGCCTCTGATGGGGGTGGGAAAACTACCCCAAAGCTCTGTAGTTTTTCCCCTCATCTTCCACGCCAGAATACAGCAGCAAGGGCTTTCTGCTACTGCATCTGTACCTAAAAAGCAACACTGTTTGGACCAGTCCAATTACTATGCTTTTAGTAAAAATTCAAAAATATATACCATTAAATTAGCCACAAAATAAAAGTATGACTTTGAGTTGGAAAAAAAGACAGGAGGAAAGCCCATCCCAGAGCAGAATTCTTTGAGTGAATATCCTGTAATCTACTGCCAGACCAAAACAAATTTTCATTGGAGCAGCAGGACTACTCAAGTAGCCACTTTTATGACAATAAACACCCCAAAGCGAAAAATCCTTTTGTAACATAATTACTGAGAATATATAGAGAAAGTAACCATTTAATCCACAGCATGTGTTCCCTACCGCAAGAACTCAAAAGCTGACATCAGATGGGGTGTCGCTGCTCTACGGCCTGACAATGAACTCTGGCCAGCTGAAGTCAGACAGTTCTCTGGAAGGGCCTGGGATCTAGAAACCAAGCAGGTCTCACAGAGCCTAAGGCTGCTGCCCTTCTGGGCACAGGGGAGGTCCATCTGGTTACTTGCCTTTTGATTTGGGGGCCCCTGGTTGCGGTGGATGACTTAAGGCTGTGGTTATAGGGTGTTGCCAGGGATTTAATCTTAATATTTTCACCCTTACATTTTGTCCATACTTAAGACTGAAAGGCGTGCATAATGTGTAGGCTGAAAAAATAAATAAACGTGAATTTTAAAATGGAAAATAAACGAACACTGGGCAAAAATACAGATATTTCCACTCCAGTACCACGTGGTATTTTCAAAATGTAAATCACAAAGGTGAGCCACTGTCATCTATTTTAGGAGTTATTTACAAAAATGAAAGTTGTTTTCTCAAAGAAAAAGATAACCATGGCGTTGATTCTGAATAAAACTCTTTGGAGATTTTTAGCTCTTATTCATTAATCAACATGGAAGCACAAGCGAGGAAACTTATTTATCCAAAAAAAGAATAACTTTTCAAATAACTTTGTGCCACTTCTAGTTTTGCAGAATACAAACTTCTTTGTATTAATACACAGATCATCTACAGCTAGATTTATGAAGTTGACACTAAGAGGACTGTTACTCTCACAATATAAAGAAAACAAACCATTTGACGCCCCAAATTTAATGTGATTAGTCTCATATTAATTCGCAGAAATATGAAATTCCACACTTTCCATTTTGTACCATGATGAAAATATCCAAGACGTTTATATGTTCAACTAGTTAACAACATCACCTCACTGGTCAAGTTACTCAATACTCTAGATTAACCAACACTGGCTTGAGTTCAAAATGCCCTCATATGGGCTTAGAGGCCTAAGCACTTATGCCATCTTTATGGGGATAGAAAACACACCTATATTTAAGAACAAATTATTTCATTACGTTGATAGCAGCCTGCTTCATGATATGACATCTAAAACTCACTCTGAGTCTGCTGAAGTGCATGTTTACCTTTCCCAGGAGGCCGGAAAGTAATCCCCGAGGAACATAGATTTTTTTTAAAATGACCAGAACACTAATGCTATTACATGCCTGATGGGTGCTCTTCGGAATGACTGTCAAGCATCCTGATTTGTTTTTCCCTTGGTCTGGGGAGAGAGAGCGCACCAGTGTTTGCAGTCCCTCCCTTTCTGTACACACATAGGCTGCAGCTGTAGTAAACAAGCGCCAGCCAAGAGTTGCTGCTAAGGTCAAGGTCTCAAATGCTATACCAGGACCAATTTTCTCCCAAATGACATTCAGTTGTGGAAAAGGAATTTTCTGGAGAAAAAGAAAATATTAAGGGCCCATTAGTGCAACCATTTTCATTCAGTAAATAGTAATTCAACGCATTCCAAAATAAAGTTTAGCTGACAGAAGTTTCTTTTAAATATGCATTACTAAGTAATAGATAAATAACTGAAGCACTTCAAAAATAAACAGAAACCCCTCAAGGATGTTTCTTTACCTCACACAGCTATAGTAGTTTTAGTGCATAAGTGATCAAAATTTTATGTGAAAACATCCCAACTTTTACCAGCGCAAGTATATTTCATAATAGTTATGAATTAGAAGGTAAAAATAACAAACCTCTTCCCTAACTACATTATAAATTTCTGTCAATTCTTGTATGTTCAAAACCCTCTCTCCCCAACTCGGACTCTAATTGACCAGGCTGCAGCCATAAAGATGTAACTTATGCAACCGAATGTTTGTCCTTCAACAACCTATTTCTAAGCTTCTAAAGTTAAACATTTTCTAGCCTAAAAGTATACCCCTTTATCACAACCAATTTCTACGTGGTTTTCAAAAATGTAAACAACATCTGAATGAGGTCTGCAAATAGCACAACCAGGCTTTTTTTTTTTTTTTTAAGGTGAGGGGTCACTGTTTTTACTGAATGCCAATTCCAAAGAGCATTTCTTAGAAGATGGAATACACCCACCCTTCAAAGTGACCACCCCTATTCCCCATCACAAGCTGCTGCCCGTTAAAAGCCACCAAATTTATTTCAAAGCGTTAACTTATCTAAACAACTCTATCCTCCAGTAAGAAAAGGGCATGAAGGCGTCTAGGTGGATTTGCAGAATGACGTGCGTTGATTGGCAGATGTCTACCGAAGCCACTAGATGCACACGCACTAGACGTAAATAGAGCTGCTCCTCTCCCTGGTGTTACAGGGAAACAGAGAATATTAAAGCTGATTTAAAATAAAATATTCGAGTGCTCGTCTGAGGAGGATTCTATTAGCCAGTGCAATTGCTTAAAACAATCCATACAGCACGACACTTAAACCATCTGTACAGTTAAATTAGAGAGCCGACAATACTAACCACACAAACTGTTTATCCAGATTACACATTCCGTTGTACTAATACTCTTTAACTCAACACAGTCAGCTTTTATCAGCTGAATAAAGGCTGTTACTACTAAAGTATGCAAAACTGGAAGCGCAGGGTGAAGGGGGTTGGGAAGCTGCAGGGCATATAACAAAGGAATTGGTACTTTTTCCAAGCATTTGCCTCAAATGCACTTCGAAACAGAACTGTTGAGTGCACCCCACCCTTTTCCCCAAAGATAAAAGTTTTCAAAGTTCTAATAGGCAGTTCTCTACCCAACAAAAGCAGGATTGATTCTCCCCGTAGGGAAGCATCTAACACGAACACCAACTAATGTCGCGGAGGTCAAGTCCGAGTCCTCTGAGCGAGCCTCTTAAGGCAAGAAGTGGCTCCCAGGCCGTCTCCGCGGGCTTCCCGGCCCGGGTGGCCCTGCAAAGTTGCCCATTGTCAACTCCGGTCAGGCCCCCCGTAATTGAAAATAACAGCCACGGGCCAGCCCCTGGCTACTTCCATGGACCAGGCACTGTAGCAAGTGACAGTTACACATCATTACGACCAGAGACAATAATGAATGTAGCACCAGGACCACTATTCATGCCAGCAGTGTCATCTTCGCCTTAACCCCTTCCCCTCCGCTCTCTCCAGTGCACACCCAAGCCCACAAGGCCCGGTGCGGCAGCTCTTCACCCAACTCGCTCTCTTCCTGGGGGCACACTACTTCCACAAGCTCCCCCCTCCCCAATTCAGCCCTGGTGTTTTATTTCTCATCCTTGGCAACTGTCAGGCAAGCACTGCAACCAACAATTCCACGAGGGGTAGAAAAACATTTGCTTAATTCACGCTACTTGGTAAGTTCTTTTTTAAAAAAATTGCGAGGCGGGGGGGGGGGGGGAAGAAACCTCCTCCTTTCTTCTCCACGAATCCAACCGACGCTACTTGCTCTGCAGTAGCATCGCCCTCCCTCGGCCCCCTCCCGCTTCCCAACACTTTCCCCCTTTACGAACACAGACCAACCAAAATGATTTAACTTGAGCAGATGACAGAAGGAAAATAAAACATGTTAAGAGAATACGGTCTGATCTGGGATGGCACAAAAAAAAAAAAAAAGAGGAGGGGGTTGTTTATTTTGATAAGAAACGGAATCGGCACAGACCTGAACAGAAGCTGCAGAGCAGGAGAAATTGTTTTCTTTCCCTCACACAGAGTCCCCCTCTCTCTCTCCCTTTCTCTCTCGCTCTCACACGCGCGCGCGCGCGCACACTCACACACACACACACACACGGCGTCACCCGCGCACACTCACACGCACACTCGCACACGCACGGGCAGAGCCTCTCAGCTGCTCTCTGCAGTTCTCAGGAAATGAATGGGGGGCAACCCAGGGAACTGTTGTACTTGCAAATGACTTACCCGGATCACATGATGCGCTAAATGTAGGGTGGGCCGGTGGGTGGAGGCTGCCGAGACGCGAGCCCGGGTCTAGCGGGGGGAGCCTCGCCAGGCCCGCATCGAATTACCCCGGGGCCCAGCCGAGGGGGGTTGCAAGACGCCGCTTCTCCTCCCTTGCAGCCCGCAGCTCAGGAAACCGGAGAGGCGCGGAGTGGGGGGGAGGGTTGGGGGAAGCGGGGGGGGGGAGGTGAAAACACCAAACCCCCAAACAAAAGAGCTCCGGGTCCTCCTCCCCCGAAACAAAGCCCCGCCGCTGCGGGCGAGCCCCGGGGTGGGGCCGAGGGCGGGGGCGGCGGCGGGGAGGGGCTCGCTCAGCAGGCGCTAAGTCGCTTTATTGCCATAAAATGGGGCCCCCGAGCCGCTCCGCCCGAGGATTAGGAGGCGGGCTCTGAGTGTGATGGTTGAAATCCCCTGTGGGAAACTAACCCCTCCCCGCTCGCAGAGGTAGAAGGCAACACCCACTGCCCGGCCCTCGCCTCGGCGCCCGGGCCGCCGGCTGGGGGGTGGGTCCGCGGAACCTCCACCCCGCCCCACCCCTGCCCCCGCCCCCGGCCGCGGCGGAGCCTCCCGATCACCTGCACCACCTTGCTGCGGCACCCAAAATAACCTACACATGGCCAACGCCGCTTCGGGAGCCGCGGGGCGAGGGGTGCCCGCGGGGCCTCGCGGCGGGAGGAACCCCCGATTTCAACTCGTCTGGGGAGGACTCGCGCGGAGCCGCGAGAAAGTCCCCTCTTTTGTGTCAGCGCGCTAGGCAGCCTTAGGAAGGGAATTCGGAGACAAATAAAGCGCGGAGCCCGCTCGGCCCACAGCCCCCGCCGCTCCTCTCCCCTCCCCTCCCGCCCGGGTGAAAGCGTGCAGGGAGGGGGCCGGGGGCCCGAGCCGTCCCCGCGGCTCACCCACCAGCTAACTTGGAAAGGTGTGGGCGGAGCCGGCTCCGGCGGCCGGCGGAGGCTGCGGGACCGCTCGCGGGGACCGCCCCCGGACGCCGGGCATCGCCCGCGCCGGGCAACAATGGGGTCCCGGCCCGGGCAGGCGGTTCCCTGCGCGCAGGGCTGCGCGCGAGGCTGGGCTAGGCGGAGGGCCGCACGCGGAAGGCGGGGGAAGCATTGTTTGGGTTCTGGAGCGACGCAAGTTGCGGGCTAGGCGGGGGCGTCCTCCCTCCCAGCGGTTCACCTTGGCGGGATGAATGGGGGCGAGGCGGAGCCGCGCGGCCGGCTCGGGAGCCCGGGGAGAAGGGGCGTCCGCCCTCGCTCGGAATTTAGGCAGGCGGGCGGACTTGCGGGCGGGAGGAGCAGGAAGCAGGAGCTGCAGACCCGGAGCGAGGAGCGGCGGAGAGGGGAGTCCAGCACACCCCCACCCCGCCCTGCGCCCCGAGATGCGGGCAGCCAGGAGCCGCGTCCTTCACGCCCTTCCTGGGGGCCCCTCCCTCCCCGCCTCCGCGCCCGGGGGAGCGGATCGGCGCGACTCTGGGGCGGGAGGGGGAGGAGGCAGCCCGTGCGGCCCGGCGTTCCCGCGGTGGCCCCTAGGGCGCGGGGTCAGCGCCGCGCTGGAGGGTCGGCGGGGGCGGAAGCCGGCGCGCGGGGCTGGGAGCTGGCGGACCGGGCGCGGCCGGCCGAGGTGGCGATTGCGTGCGCCACTTTCTTGCAAAGCTGCGTGAGCGCGCTGGGGCGCCCAGGCCGCCGGACACCCCGGCGCGGCGCCCCTGAGCCCGCCCCGCGTGGGAAACCGCCCCGGCCGTGGGAAGGCAGCGAAGGCGAAGTTTACATTAAGGGAAGAAAGATTCGCAAGTGTGGCACGAAGTAGGGTGGGAAGAAAAAGGAGGCAGAGGCCGAGAAACAGGAAATGAGAGTGAAGGGACGAGTTCTAGCCAGGAAAAGCCATGTTCTACATTTCCTGTGGCATTTTCCAAACACTTCTAGAGGCCCGGTGTGCGTTATTAATGAAAACAAAGGCAGTGCACTGCCTGGTGTGCTCTCTACCTCCTGCCACATTCTGTAGGTGAGGAAGATGGGCAAGGTGGTCCAGACCGGAGCAGGATTCCACAGCCCACTTCTGGTCCTGACGGGATGAATCAGTGGGCCTGCGCCTGAGAAATCAGGATTAAGAGGAGGGGTCTGTCCTGGTGTTAGGGTGTCGAAGAACAAATAAGTGAAGGTGGCCAAAAATTGTGCCCCACTCCTTAAGCGAAGTATCCTTAGACTAGGAAAGCACCGCGAGCGGGAAGGCGATGGAAGCCCACATCCGAAGACGTGGGTGCGGCAAGGGAATCAGGAAGCCCAAAGGAAGATGGAAACTGGGGGCTGAGGGGCCCTCCTTGGGGTGGGGTCTCTTCCGGAGAAAGCAGCCCCGAACCCCACCCGCTGGCCTGATCCTGGGCGCCGGGTAAACAGCCCTTTACATTCCTCTACATCTGGATCAAAACAACATGAAAAGACAAGTTTGAAAAACCGTAGACCATCAACAGATGCACAGCCTTTAAATGAAAAACTTGCCTCTACTGGAAACACTGTAAAGTTTTCCTCTAGGTGGGGCAGGGAGTGAAAGAAGTGAGTTTAACTGCAAGAGTGGAAGGACGCTATAAGACATTATGTCATCGTGGCAGTTCTTGTACTAACAGCTCTTTCTCAAAGAGAGCTGAGTGGCGGACTTACCATAAATATATTCTAGAGCAAGTGCTTCTGCACGTGGAAACGTATTCCAGACTGCACTTCCTTCCTATGGCTCCAGCCATGGGCATGTTAATAGAATGATGAAAGAAAACAAAGTACAGAGCTTCCCTCGTGGCTCAGTGGTTAAGTATCCGCCTGCCAATGCAGGAGACAGGGGTTCGTAGTCCTGGTCCGGGAAGATCCCACGTGCCGCGGAGCAAGTAACCCTGTGTGCCACAACTACTGAGCCTGTGCTCTAGAGCCTGGGAGCCACAACTACTGAGCCCACTCGCCTAGAGCCCCTGCTCCGCAGCAAGAGAAGCCACCACGATGAGAAGCCCGTGCACCGACACAGAGTAGCCCCGCTCACTGCAACTAGAGAAAGCCTGCATGCAGCAATGAAGACGCAACGCAGCCAAAAATAAATAAAATTAATTTATTTTTAAAAAAAAAGAAAACAAAGTACAAAACTCCGTTCCAGAGGGTTAACGAAAATAGAGATAGGTCAAGGTTAATATCTAGAAACTGTATAGTGTGGTTAAAAGAGAGAAGTATATCAAGTATTAGGAAAAAAAAATACTAGCAAAGTTTGTTAAATTGCTGACATAAGAAAGAATAGAAATGTTAAATTAAGGCAACTCCCCAGATAGAAACAGGAAAAGGTTTAAGAGAGAGAATCACTTCATTGTGTGAGCTGGGGATGGATATGGAAGGGCAAAAACAGTAAGAAAATAAAGAAGCAAGGTATTATTGGCACTTAGGATACTGGAGACAATTGTATGTGAGTGTGTGTCTGTGTACAGGCATACATTTCCAATTCAGTTTGTATAATTCTATCTCTGCATAGAACTTGGATTTAAACAGTAAGGTGTGAACAGCTGGGAGGAGGTAGGAAAAAAGTCCACATACCCTGGCAAAAGTATGTGCACATCCTTTATGTTTAGTCCTTTCTCTTCTACTTCCATGTGTATGCAGGGATGTGAAAAAGCAGAAAATCTAAAGATGGCAAAGTTATTTTACCAAGAATGCATAATTCTGTCTGCATAAAAGAATGTGTTGAAATTACAGAATCATAAAATTTCAGTGTTGGAAGTATCTGTCAAATCCAATTCTATATGATACTATAGTTCTGTTTCAAAGCAAGATGACTTGGGTCAAAGATAATGACCTGTCTTCCTAAGTTTATATACTTCATCTGTTTAGTCTTTATTATTGCAAATACCAGAAGAATGAATTAAAGAGGATGTAGGTTTTTATTCTGACATTCTTATACACATAAACAGTACACACGTTGGATTTCTTTTCCCTAACATATTGGCCAGAAAGAAAAACAAAAAAAAAACATACACATGCACCCTCGAAGCAAATAATGTACCTAATTCAATGTAAATACACAGCTAAATTTACAACTAGAGATGTTAAGTTGTTAATGTAAATGTTACCTACCCAGAAATTTTTTGCCAGATCTTCTTATACTTTACCAGTTGTGATACTCTTTGAAAAATTAATGTCAGTGACAGGAACTCTTTTACAGTATTAAGAGTATTACCTGTCCCATAGCCTGATTTCTCTAAGGTAAAGACTCTCTTCAATATCTATGTACATGTAAAGTTCTTAAGCCTTTGGCTGCATGATGCCAAAGATTGCATGGATGATTTAACACTAGTATAATTTGGCAGGGGCGGGGGGCGATGAAGTCCATTTTCAGAAGTAAAAGCTGTGTTGAAAGACTAGAACTGACTAGAAGTGAAAATGAAAGGTGATTCCCGGTGCTTTAAAGAAATTAAAAAATATAACCTTGATTTTTCCTAGGGCCTGAAGTGAATATGTGCTATTAGGTTTTCAATGCCTGGTTGTTGTTGTTTTTTTTTCCCTTGTGTCATATTTTGGCAATAATGTGCAGCAAAGGGAAATTTTCCTGTATGAGAAAGGCATCTAAAAGCCTTACTACAAATGCAAACAGCTGGTGATATTATGTGATTACATGCAACACCTTTTGATTTGAGTGAGGGGCTATCTAGAAATTAGGGGAAAACAACATTTCATAACTTTGTTTTGTTGTAGTCAATACAGTTTTTGGTCCTTCTAGCTTCAGTATCTTCCTCACATCCTCAGATGTGTCTCTTCTTTTCCAAGATCCTGCATAGTCACTTTCATTCAAGTCTCCCCCTGCTCCCACTACCACATGCTGTCCTGGTACCCCAGCTCTGAAGTTCTAGCCCCTCCTCTCATATGCAGTCCACCTCTCCAACAGCAAAACCTTGATTATAGCATACCTATATTTAGAAACCCAAAGTGGCACAAATTTGTTTCAATACAATACAATGACACTTAAGGGCCCCACTTAGCTTTTCATATCTCATACTTCCCCTCCCAGCACATGTGGACATCTTACAATGCCCCATCCATCCTGGATACCTTTACTTAATAGTCCCCCTCCTTCTCCTCCTGTGGAATCATCACCAAATGATGCCATGACACCCCATACACATGTATGCATCTCTTATTCCCTCACCAAAAACTCATCTTTCCCTTCTTTGAGCCTCTTCTGGTATAATGGAAAGAGTGCCTCAGCCACTGACCAGATGGTTTTTTCATCCTTTTTCTGATTCTCAATTTTTCTACCTATTTAAATAATATTTCCCTCATATTGAAGGATTAACGTTTATTGTACGCTTATTTGGACCGATGTGAGATATATTTAGCCTGAGCAGGCATCCAGCAAATGTAAATTCCCTCACTTATTCTTAAGGTACTTACACCTTTCTGCTTTCATTACATATTGTTGGCTGTCCTATCACAGATAACCCTTTGTGAACTAAGAGCAGTACCTGAACCATTTATTTAGCCTTCCTTTCACCCGGCACACTATTTTGCACATAGTAGGGAATTAATGAGTACTAGTTGAATCTATTAAACAATTATTAAAGTTACAATGACATCATTAAAATACAATATAGAAGAAAACCTGAGTTTCCGTTTGTGTACATATATTGAAAATAAAATTCTGGCATATGTTGAGAAATACCTCTGAACATTAATTCTGGCAACATTCTTCAATCAACTTTCTTCTAAGTTAGAAGTTTTTACATAAAGGAATATATGAAATTTGAAGCATTTTTACCTAATTCCATTGTCCCTATCATATGTAATCATTTAAAAATTATCCAATCAATTATACTACTTTTCTGTGTTATTAGAATTAGACTGTATTGAATAAAAATTCAATTCTTCAATATCAGAGAGGAAATTCACAACAAATTTGTTTTTTAAAATGGCACTTTGCAACTTTTTAGGTTGCAAACATTGGAGCTATACTTTTGTAATAGAGATAATCTACAATTTTAAATATAACAAATTGAGGCATATCAGATTTGAACTATAGTTATCCTTGCCTTTTAAAATTTTACAAATGAAAATTGTACCCTCATGGAAACAATTTAGCTCAGCTAAAGTATAGATCGTTTACAGAATACCACTTTAATTTCATGCTGAATGCAAGGGACTAGCCTCAGTATTATAAGCTTATGAAGATGAGCTCAGATAAAACTAATGAACAACAATAACACGAGGTACAATTAAAATACTCTGGATAAAGTTATATCTGTTTGGAAACTTTGCGGAGAAGGTTGCACTGAAAAGATGGAAAGGATATTTTTATTTCTTAATAACATGAAGTGTGTCATGTATGTAAAATAGTATATATCAGGTACATGTGGCTTCTCCCGCACTTAAGAAACATAGGGTTTCCAGTACTTTCTAAGCCACCCACTGTGGTCATCCCAGTTGCATCGCTCTCCTGTCCCTTCAGGGGTTACTATTTTTCAACTTGGGGGAAAAATTTCATTGCAGTTTTTTATTATTAATATTTTTGATCTTGACATAAAGTCTTCATATCATTATTTTTCCTAATAGTGATTTGCTATTATCTATTTAGGGTACTGTCCCTCCCACATTCGAAGTTTTCCAAATGTTTGCAATTGTACTTACTTTAGAGTAAACGCCTTGGCTTCTTTCTTTTAAAAATAACTTTTAGATAGTTTCCCCTAGTTTCAATAGTGTTACTGAAACAAAGATTATGAATTTGTTTTTATTATTCTAGAAACATATTGTTGAATTATTTTTCAAAAGTATTTTACCAGTTTACCATGACACCATGTATATGAGAGTGCTATTTTCTTGTGTTCTTGCTAAGATTGGGTGGTGTTTTGACATTTTAAAAAAACCTTAGGTTGGTAAACAAGAATAGCTTGAATTTTAATTGTTTGATTAGTAGAGATTGAACTCTACTCTAGGAATATAAATGTGAAATTGGTGGGTAGGACGCTGGGACTGAGTCAAACTGCTGTTGCCACAGCCCGACTAAGAGGATGCCAGTGCGTCTACAGTAGGGAATCAACATTGGAACAGCTGGCATTACAAATTCAGACTCTGAAATTCAACAACTTAAGTATTTAGGGGAAGGGGTACAAAGGAAAGAAAATAGGAAACTTTGTCTCAATTTTCAAGTCCTGGTAATAAGAGAAAAAAAGTGCCTTTATGAAATTCATACTTGTTTTTACTTTTGATAAACCTGTAAGGCATCTAAATAGATATTTAGTTCTACCACATTGGAAGCTAAAATAGCAAATTAGATAGCTGATAGAGAAGAAGAGAGAGAAAGAAAGAATTAAAACTTAGCCAGAAACTTGGGAATAAAATAACATGAAATGAAAATAGGGGGAGAGAAAGGGAAGGAAGAGGAAACAGAGGGAGAAACATCACTGTACTGATCAGTAGTACTTTGCTTTCATCTGCAAACAACAGAAAACCCACCTAATGTCTGCTTAGGATACACACCCTTCCCCCTGCCCCGCCCGCCCCACCCAATGCCCTTGCAGTGAAGCAAGAAGTCCAAAGGTACACAGCCAGAGCTCAAGGCTGTGAAGCTGCTCTCTGGTGTCCAAGGGCCTCCAAGTCCATTTTCTTTTCCTGCTTGCCTTCTGAAAGTGTAACTCTTTTTTCCCTCCACAGGAGGAAGAGGGAGAAAGGCTAAAGATAAAGGTCAGATCTATTCCTTTTAGAAATTTTTCCCAAAGCCTTACCCATATCATCTGCTTCTATCTCATTGGCCAAGATTGGGTCACATGGCTTCCCAGAGATCCATCACAGGAAAGTGGACACAGAGAACATCTTAGGTGGAATTTGGGACAGCCAACTGACAGTCTCTACCTTTTTGCTATATAATTTCGCATAATGTTTTAAATTGCAAACCATTATATTACTGAGACTATCGAATTCTTGCTGGCTGACAGCTAAAAAAGGAAAAACATATCGTAGGCTGACAAGTTATTGACACAGTCATTGTAAGGACACCATTTCATAAAAGAGAAAAAAAAAAGACTTTGTGATATTTCCTAACATATACTTTTCCCCACAGTGTGATTTTTAAAAACTCATTAAAGTACACAAACCATAATGTAGCCAATTTAAGATTAATCCATGTGTGATTTACCTAAGGCAAACGTGAATCCCAGTTTAGCTTCACCCAGTAACAGAGTCTGGTTGTGGCTCATCTTGCTATTCTATCGATTTACATGTCTTTGAGAAATGAACATTAATTTTTAAAAGTTGGATAAGCAAGTCACAATCGGAAAGGTAAATATAAACTGCATTCGTATTTCATACTCAAATACTAGTGAATCAGCAGCGAAAGAGCTTGTACCTGTTAACCAAAAAGTCCTGAACTGATTATGGGTTTTCATCACTTGATTGAGTGACCATTGACAGCTTGCTTCATTTTTCTTGATTTCAGTTTTCCTCCCTGTACAACTGGGATGGCATCTTCTTTACAAAGATGTGGAGAACGAATGAGGTCTTATATACCTTCTCCTTCAAGACTGTAAGCTCTCTGAAACTTGGCAAGAATTGTGTGTGACCACTTCTTAGTTATCCCACCAATGCCTCACTCAGCACCCAACACATAAGTCCTCAAAACTTTTTCATGGAAAAATGAAAGTAACTTCCAAATTGCCTAGCACATTGTGGGTGCCCTATGAGTATTTATTTTTCTTTTCTCTTAGCTAGAACCGTTAACTTCTTTAATACAAATAACTCATTGTTTGTTTACTATTAAAATACCCCTAAATATAGTCACCTTCTAGAATAATAAAGTTGTTTGTCAAGAAAAATAATCTTAAGGAATATATGAGATTTCTATAGATTTTATATAGTTCAATAAAATGTTCGAACCCAATTACTAAAGATTGGTACTTTCCTAGATTCGGATTTAGATCTGTGTTTTTCTTTTGCGGTACGCGGGCCTCTCACTGTTGTGGCCTCTCCCGTCGCGGAGCACAGGCTCCGGACGCGCAGGCTCAGCGGCCATGGCTCACGGGCCCAGCCGCTCCGCGGCATGTGGACCGGGTCACGAACACATGTCCCCTGCATCGGTAGGCGGACTCTCAACCACTGCGCCACCAGGGGAGCCCTAGATCTGTTTTAACTGAGCCATCTTTCAAGTTAGTCACATATAAAGTTAAAGTAATTTAAACTATATGCCTTAAAACAATTTTATTCTTAAGATGGACTCTTAAAGAACTTTTCTTTCCTTCTCTCCTTTCTCCCTTCCTTCTTTCCTTCTCCCTCTCCCCTTCGCTTTCTCCCTCTCCATGCCCCCACTCCTTCCTCCTTATTTCTCTCTTTTTAAGACAGGGACAAAATGTGGATAACTGATCCATGAAGACCTAGGTCTTCCAGTTCTTTACTTTTATCCAGTTTACAAATTAGCTTTATGAACGTTTTATGCAAAAGTCAAATACAATTCCATTCTTAACTCCAGATAAAAATGGCCATGGCCAATAAAGGAAAGTCTGCAGAACAAACAAAAACCTTCCTCAAGATAACCCTAAGTATCACACCCTCTTTTTCAACCTGACATTTATTAACCCTCTACTATGTGCCATACACTGCTCAACGCATTTTGCATATAATTCATTCAATCTTAACCAAGAATTCTACGAACCTCTACTACTGTTTTTACCTCCTCAGGGCAAGCATCACCAACTATTGCAACTAAGTTGCAAGCCCCAGGGAGCACTCTGATCTTCCTCTCCTTTTATCTTTCTCTATACAGCACTTATCACCATCTAATACACTACATATTTTGCTTTATTTTTGTTGCTTACTGTCTATCTGCCCCACCACTAGAGTAGGAATTCCACAAGAGCAGAGGATTTTTCTCACATGTTCACTGTTGCAGCCCATTGGGTTAGAAAAGTGCCTGGAATGTAGTAGGCACTCAGCAAATATTTGGGTATTAACGCAATTCCCATTGCATAGATGAGAACTCTGAGGCATCTGATGCTTTAGTATCACTTTGTCTTTAAAACTATTATAAGTTTGTTGTATAATTTGTCATTAATTGTCATGATATAAATCCTTCCCATATATCTTGTTGACATGAAAGAGCCTGATAACCTCTCAACAGACCCAGCAGATAAATATTGGTCTCAGGAACTTAACTGGTTATCACAAGATCATGAGAGAGAGTTTCTTCAAAAATGAGAATGAAACCAGGACAGAAAAAAATGAATACACGGCCATTAGGTACTGCTACTATACCTGCATATTTGTACACTGTTTGTAGTTAAACTACTGACTGATTTTTGAATAGACAGCGTCATTCCTTCATCTCTCTTTCACACCAATCACTGCATAGTTGTAGTATATAAGGAATTCCTTAGTCTCAGGAACTAAGCAGTGTGACAAAGGGGAATAAATGTATGGTTGAACACTGTACTGTAACTCACTGAGAGAGAAAACTTAGAATCATAAGATTTTCATTCTCACATTATTACTGGTACTTTTATGCCTAAGTATTAAGATGATAGGTGCTATAGAAAGGGTAAATAAATTCAACAGAGGAAGTCTGTTTAGTTATTTTAGAGCTGTTGTATTGAAATACTGTCTTGTTTACAACTTTCAACTCCACAAATCCTCATCAATTGTTAAGTATTTTTCTCATTGAATTAAGCGGGGTGACTATTTTCTCAGAAAAAGCATCAGGTAAAACATAAGGCTTACTCTTAATATATCAAAATGTTCCCATGTGAATGAAATTCTATAACTTTGTTACACTACCCACCCCACCCACAAACTAACAGAAAGTATACATTCTATTTGTTACATAAAAGGAAAAAGAATTTAAATTCCATTGTTTATTTCTTTGAAGCTGGAAGCAGATCTTTCCTATCACAGTGACAAAATAAACAAAATGTTTCGTAGAATTTAACCACTGGGTATCAGGCATCGTGTTTGTCCTGGCTGGCTCCGGGGAGGTTACAATGAAGGCAAGTGTAGACAAAAATCAGAGAGAGAATGGGACTGCCACATCTTACAGCACAAAATGCTATGTGGTTCTTCCATCAAACAATTATTTTTTCATTGGGATGATTCTATATCATTTATCCATTTATCACTCATCAAAAAAGTTTGGTTGAGTAGTATTCTACAATGATACAATTTGCTATTAGCATGCTTCTTTGTTTCATTTTGAGTTATGTTCATTGTTTATATGGCTTCTTGCCCGCTAGAACTGTTATCCACATGCTTGAGTTCCCTGGGCAGCCACCTAGACAAGAAACATATGGCTGGGTCGGCTGCGAAAATCTAGACGCACACCATTCGTAATTCTATCTCTTTTTGTGTGTGTGTATTGACTTGTGTCATTCATGCACATCTACATTTGGGATCTGTATCTCTTACAATCATGTGCTAATAAAAATATTTATATAATTTCACCCCAACGATACTTATAAATACCACTTTTATTTAGTAACATGTAATCAAGCAGCAATGAAATATTTTGCCATTTTATCTAGAAGTATCAGTTAGAAAGGAGATATGCAATCCTCCATGGATTTGACAATAAAACCTAGATTTCAGGTTTTTAGCTCCTACTTCTGAGTCTGGTCTTGGATCACGTTCCATGGCTAAAGCAAACATACTCAAACACATTTTAAACCTATATGCAAAATATAGTGTATTTTTTAGTCTTAGTATCACAAAGTCTAAGAATTATCTTCTTACAAGAAGCAAGCAAACTTAATTCTTTGAAATTTCAAATCTAAAGGAAGGTTTTATTTTTCACTAGAACGTGTTTTTAAAAATTGCTGTAATTATCTTGGAATTTTGTCAAAGTAGAAGTCTTTGAAAATTGGTAGGTCCAGATCTTAAAGTGAGCATGAAGCAGGTACTTAAAGGATGCTAATAACTAACAAAGCACATCTAAGTTAAAGGGGGGAAAGGTTTAAATGGTCAGAGGCCTTTGAATAAAAGAGAACGTTAAACAAACATCTTAACCATAGAGTTATAAATATGTCAGAAATACAGACTTTCCTGCCGCTCTATGAGTGGACCGATTGTGACTTTTTTTTGTTGACCTTTACTAAGTCAGTTAACCCTTCGTAATCTTTATTTTCCCATTAGGAACAATACCTGCTTGTAAAGGAAATGCTAGACCACAAATCTAAAATAATATTATTTTATTACTATTATTTTCCCCAACAGAAAAGCCATTGCTTTCTGCAATAATGCAGCACAAGTTCAATAAACCTCTGATGTAGACTTTTGTTAAAATACTGAAGAGAAAACAGACTAGGAAGGAGCAGTGTGTTGACTTCATACTTTTCAGAACGAAACCAGCCACTTATATGTTTTCTTTTAAAAACATTCTTAATTTCCTTTGCCACACTGTTAATACAGAACTAACGCTGCTTTACAATTTCACAAGACTTTTAATTTAGAAAAGTGCTTCCTATCAGTTATTGCTTGTTACAATATACAGGTAAAAGTTCAATGTGCTAAGTGAGGTGTTTTTTTCTCATTTAATCCTCATAATAGCCGGTGAGGTAGGTGATATCGTCTTCTCTGTTTTGCAAAGAAGAAAACTGAGATCCATGGATATTAACTTGTTTCCAAGGTGACACAGCTAGTAGGAGATGGAAATAACATTTGTCCCTGGTTTGACGGATGGTAGATGAGTCTTCTTAATCACTGTGTATTCCGTACTCACAACTGGTGGAGGAAACTTGCTAGTCGACATTTAGATACTTGAGTGCTGGGTACTTGCCGAAATCGCCAGGTCTATGCACTTCAGCTTTGAGTTCCTGGATCCCAGCACATTGTTCTTCCCGTTAGACTGAATTGTCCTTGAAGGCTTTCTATACCCCGTTAGGGTTCATGAGTGAGGAACTTCAGAAAAAGTTAATGAGCTCTTCCCTACCTGGAGTCTCTTAAGCTTTGCACCTGGTTCAGATGTTGCCCCTTATAGGTGGCATAGCAGTGACTGCGAGAGCCTCTCTCGGGGAATTAATGAACACCTTTGGTGATGCTGTAGTTATGACAGTGATTTTTCCAAACTGGGGTCCATGGAACACTGTTCTGAAGGATGCTAATAGGTAATGGGACACAAAGAGTTCTGTGCTCTCAAACATTTGGGAAAATTTTGATGATACAGTGTTAAACATCTTTCTTTGAAGAGGATGCTGTAGTTGCTGTTCACCTCGTAACTGACGTCGTGACTTTGGAAGACAGGGCCGACAGAGCATACAGTAGTTCTCCAAAATATTTAATCACTTGGTTTTCAAACATGTTTTTAATACTCTGGGAATATTTTCCCAAGCAACCTGAGTTCCAAAATGCTCCTCTGGGGTGTAAGTCCTGCCCACCAATCCTAGGACATTTCCTGGCCCGTTGACTGTTTACACTTCCTGTCTCACCTCTTTCAATACTATTCTTCCATCCTCACCCTCCACTGTGAGCCTTGCTTCTTACTTCCCTGAGAAAACAGAAGCCCTCAGGAATGAATTTTCCACATATAGGCTTGCACGCTCCAGCTACCCATCTTCTTACAGCTCCACCTTCCCTCCTGGTACCATGGATAAACCATGGTTCTCATATCTAAAGCCAGTTCCTCCCCCTTTAGCATGAAATTCCTTCTCTTCTCACCCACTCATGTATATTGCTCCCTAATTGTTTCCTCACTTCTGCATCACCAGTTTTTCCTTCTCTGCTGAATCAATTTCTTTAGCATACAACGTCCTGTAATTTACCAAGTTTTCTAAATGAATTTTAAAACCATTCTGACCACCGCAGTCCCCTCCAGCTCCTACCCCCTTTCTCTATTCTTTGTTAGAACAAAAGCCCGCCAAGAAGTGCTCAATTTTTTTCTGTACCCAATCTCTCTTCTCCCATCCTCTCTTGAAAACAATTCCATTAAGACTTTTTTTTTTTTACATCTTTATTGGAGTATAATTGCTTTACAATGGTGCGTTAGTTTCTGCTTTATAACAAAGTGAATCAGTTATACATATACATATGTTCCCATATCTCTTCCCTCATGTGTCTCCCTCCCTCCCACCCTCCCTATCCCACCTCCTCCAGGCGGTCACAAAGGCTTTGATCCCCACCGCTCTACCAAAACTGCATTTAAGGTCAACAAAAATTAAATCCGGTGTTTCAATCTGGTAGTAAATGCTCAGTCTGCATCATCTTGACCCATCAGCAGCACGTGGCGCAGAGAGGTCAAGAAGATGAAGTTTAACACAAACAGGAACCAAAAGTGAAAGAGATAGTAAAACACCCTCTCCTCCTTGAAGCATTTTCCTCCCTTGCTTCCCAGAACACCACATTATCTCATTCTTTTTTTGTTTTCCTGAGTTTCCTCGTGTTGGAGTGCCCACATTTCGCTGTTCGGTCTCTCAACTGTCTCTGCCCACTCCCTTGGTGATCTCATCCAGTCCTGATGGCTTTAAATGGCATCTCTATGTTGATCATTCTCAAATGTATATCTCAGGGTGCCCTTCGCTCCAGATTTACATAGTCTACTCTCTATTCTATAGCTACACTCATGTGTATGATGGATACCTAAAATTAACTTATCTAAAACTGAACTCCAGATCTTACCTGTCCCCACCCTAACCCTAACCATTCCTAGTCATCTTCTTCATCCCAGTAGATGGCAATTACTTCTATTCCCCAGTTGTTAGGGTAAAAAACTTAATAACATTCTTGAATCATTCTCTTAGGGTTCGTGTATGATCAGCCAGCAAGTCCTACTGATTCTTCTTTCAAGTTCTATCCCACCACCTCTTTGTTACTACCCTTCACCTTTCACCCAGGTGATTGTGGAAGCCTCTTAAATGGACGTTCTGCTTCCATCCTCCCCTCCTTATGGACACTTCTCAGGACACTACCCAGAGGGAACCTCTTAAAACATAAGTCAGATCTTATCACTCCATGGCTCAATGCCCTCACAGTGGTGTCCCCTCTCACTCTTTATAAGCAAAGTCCTCACACAGGCTTCCAAAGTGGTTATGTCAGGGCTACCTGCTGCCTCTCCAAAACCCATCTCCCACTTTTCTCCTTCACACTTTTCCACCCACTCTGGCCTCCTGGTTGTTCCTGAACACACCAGGCCTCCCTGCCCCGGGACCATGAACTTGCTACCCCCTCTGCCTGGTATGCTCTGCCCTGAGATCTGTGCCTGGTGAGCATTCTCACCTCTGGTGTCTGCTCACCCAGTCACGGAGGCCTTCCCAGACCACCTTTTGAAAAACAGCACTTCTTCCCCACCCTGTCCCACCTCCCTTCCCTGCTTTATTTCTCTCCATATATCAACATCAATGGTAAGCATTAATTCATTCATTTTTTATTTTTTCTCTCCTCCCCACTAGGTTGTAATCTCAGGAAGGACAGATATCTGTGTCTATTTTGTTCACTAATGTATTCGCTAGAAGAGTGCCTGGAATATAGTTGGCACTTAATAAATATCTACTGAATTCATTATTGAACGAACTAATGAACACCTCTCTAATACATGTTGAAGGAATTCTTCCCACCCAAATATCACCATCCATGAACACTCATACACGGAGCATTAGTATTTTAAATAAGAGAGATTTGTTTCCATGAATTAAAAGACAAAATTTCTGTTATCATTATTAATGAGTTGTAACATAAGAAAATAGTAGTCCTCCATGCCTGACAACCAATTTTAGGATTTATAATAGGTGGTGAGGTGTTGTTGTTTTTTTTTTTCACAGTTAGTTCCATGAATATAAACTTGTTTAGGCGATTACAAGTGTGGATAGAGAATTGGCTTTAGGGTCTGAGAGAAGACTGAAGATTAATAGTTCTGAAAAATAAGTCTTGAGAGCAGGAAAAAATGGGGGCGTTTTCATATCATAATTTACGTTTAAAGTTGGAATTCTAACTAGATAAAATGTGATTAGGCATTTATAGTCAATAGGCCAAACTATACAAACTCCAAACTAAGGAGAATCCCTAAACCTAGGAGAAAGTCAAAGGAATAGTAAGAAATTCTGACCAGGAAATGATTGAAACGTGTAAATACATGATTCAGGAGCTTGACTTGACAGAAGGAATCTACCACCAGGGTGGCTTGGAGTTACAACATGAAGAATAAAGATAGCTCTTTATATCTGCTGATCCATGTAACCAACCAAAAATATTAGGAATTTAAAAATCTGTAATTAATTTGCAGTGTTTTAAAAATACATGTTGAAAAGAAAAAGATGAGGTGAACAAATACAAAGTGAGAAGCGGTGGCACTCTTAAAGTATAAGAAGAGGCAATTCATAATGGCAGTGTTCCATCTTTGGCAGCATTTTCCAAGAAAGCGGGTGGCTTGACTTTGGAATATAAATAGATGCTGTGGTACAGTCCTTTAATGGAGAGAAAAGCAGGCCACTGGGCTCCTACAATGTGTTGAAAATAGCCTGCAAGACCACCCAACACATTTACTCTGATCCCAGATTTAGCGAGCCACTTAAAAAATTTTGGTTTCTCAATATAGCTGGTTGGCCAGAATATTAAGCTAAGTTTCTCATTATTAATTATTTAAATGTCATCCTGGTACAAATAATTCATGTGTGACTTGGGGGCCAGATGAGCTTTTTTCCTATCCAGGCAAAATTTCTAGAATGCTCCCCTCTCAGACGTTCGTCTTTACCTTCTGCCTTTTATTACTCCACCCCGTTCCCATAATTGTATTTCCACCCTAAGAACCAAAGATTTTATTTGCCAGTACTTTTGTGCCGCCTGATAAACTAACAGGACGTTTTAAAGATGTTTGCTTTTATGGAAGTCTCTTAAGACCTAAAAGTTGATAGGACCAAAGCATAAATTTTAGATAACAATGGAAAGATGTAATAATATAACTGTTAGCAGCTATCATTTATTAAATGTTTGCTATATACCTGTCACTCTTAACACATACATTGGGCTTAATTTTCACATAGTCACAAAATCTGGGTGTTAAATATGAAAGTGATTTTCTTTCCTCCATAACTGAAACTACTTAAACTTGAGAATTCCTGGTCTCTCTGATGTGGAAATTTTCGTATTGCCAATTCAAATTTACTCAGTAATCTCCTGAATTCAATGTGGTCAATTGAAAGCTTCAAATCAGTCAGTCAGTGATTCTCCCTCATTCTGTTTGAAGACAGAGGGTGAACTAAGACCTGGGTCAGAAAGAGGTCGAGGGAGACACTGGTAAAGATGTTCTGGCCTAGGGATGAGTCATCTGATCCAGGTGTTATCCTCTGTGCTTGTTTGGTCCAGTAAGCTATAGCTGGTCCGGCCTGGACTTAAGTATCTGTATATCCACTGTTGATCCATATCCCTCCAGTGGCCCCCAGTTGTCAAACCATGCTTTCTTCACCTTCCTTGTTCCAAACATGAGGTGTCCTTTGGTCCACCAGTTCTCTCAACGCAAGCTGCCAATGGCCTTCTCCACACCACACTCAGGTCAGGGACTTCAAAGGCCCAAGAACTCAGAGATCTTATTCAACCACTGTTAGTTAACAGCATTCGGTTTGATGTTGGATTTAAACCTCTAGAAAATTTTCAGTGTGTGGGCTTTACCTGGCGAAGCTAAGCTATTGCTCTCCTAGGATTCACCCCTGAACCTATTGTCCCCCATCTTGGGTTTCTAGACATCACTGATCCTCTTGAATTTACCCTCTTGCTTGCCTACCTGGGATTTTTTTAAGTTTCTACCAGCAAATGGAATGGTGACTTTTTTGTTCTAAATTGGATCTGGTCCCCTCCTAAAGCAATGAATACTATTTATTCAGTAAATAAAGTCTTGACACTATTGAGAACTTAAGAATGACTACAGTGGGATGAATTGGGAGACTGGGATTGATATATATACACTAATATGTATAAAATAGATAACTAATAAGAACCTGCTGTATAAAAAAATAAATAAAATTAAATTTAAAAAAATTTTTTTAAAGTTTTAATTCTGGATGATAGGAATATAGGTATTTATTGTTTAATCCTTTGTGTTTTTCTGTATTTTAAACAGTTCTAGAAATGTAGATAAAATACAAACATCCAAAAAAAAAAAAGAATGACTACAAACATAAATTGTATTAATTAAATTTTCAAAAATATTATCTTCTTTCTTTTATCCCCTTAATAAGTATTTGCATTCCTATGAAGGGAAATATTTTGCTAAGAGTATCATAGCTAAGTCCCTGTTCAAATTTTGTTTACCCATAATCTACGCGCCAGAGTCTCTGAGATTATGGAGTTACATGTGGATCATGAGTGAAGTTGTCACTTGTTTCCACTGGAAGATCGTCACTGCTTTCCCAAGAATTTCTCTTTGCTCACTTTGCGCTCCGAGGTAGTCTGTACTACAGAAGGTGCTATCTATCATGATGCCGGGATAACTAAGGTGCCTTTGCTTAGGGTTATATGAAATGATGTATAGGACCCCCCCAGTCTAAATCTCCTGGGATACCCACTGGTTCCCGGGAGTAGTGACTCTCCCATCACTGTGTCCAGGCAATCTGGTTAAAGGGATGATAGACACTGACTAATCAATCCTTGGCTCTTGCAATATCATGGTGTCTCCACTCTCCAGGTCTCAAGGACCCCCTCCCTAGTTTATTGAGCTTCTACATCACTAGCTATGAGTTCTCCTCACAGCTTGTTTCTTCTTCCAAAGTCAAACTCTTCAAATATCCACCATCACCACATTTATGGCCAGAACTGGTATCCCTAGAATCAGCCTTCCTTCTATGAGTAGGAGATTTATTCTTTTGGCGTTTCCGAGTCACAGTTAATATCACAGTTTGGGGCTCCAAACTTTGGCTTTCTGCACACAGTTCTCTCATAGCATCATGGTCCTGACCAGTTCTTGAATTGCTCCAGTTCTTGTCTAAGGTTCATGGTGCAAGTATGCTTTACATGAATGTTCCTTGGAATTTCAGGCAAGCCCCCAAATGTAGCAGATTTAAAGTTTTACACTCATTAACCTATGGGTGCAAATCTCTAATAGTATTTATTTTTCTAGAACTGAACTTAATTCAGTTCTAAAACTCCCCTTTTAAAGGTCGTAGGAAGATAATCTGAGCAATTCAAGGTGACTCAGTCATTTACAACTTTTGTGTGGCCGAATCAAGTTAAATATTTAGTCACTTGAATATTCCCTTCCTGTCCTTCCTTCTTTTCTGGGATAAACTGCATTGGGAGGAATGCTGTTGCTTTTGCATCATTCTTTCTCATTACAGTTCTTTCTCATTAAGTCCAATTCTGGCAAACCAAAAGTGCTTTGAAATATTGACACAAAAAAGGGTTGCATAAGTCAGCTTTTTGCCCCTTCTCCTAGGAAAAAGGCAAAAGCCTAAGGCATTAAAAATGGACCTTGCAAACTTAATTTTTCATGAAATTACACATATAATCCACTAAAATCTGCTAACTTCAAAATCATGTAAGAATGACCAAAAGTCACAGGAGGAGGTGGAGACAAGAAGCCCAGAAAATTCCAGAACTTGGATTGAGCCACCTCCTGAAGATAAGGGGCTCTCCTAAAGTGCAGATACTACTTCATTTGTTTAGAAGAAGGGGTCAGGAACTGGGGTGTGCAGGGCTGTAGTAGAGGTCCTTTAGATCCTTTTGGTTCAGATAAACAGAAAAGGTAGAATTAAACACAGATGAGCCATAACTGCAGAAATTAGCTTCCCTCTGTGCTAGAACAGGGGAAGAAATGTTCCTGCTGGGAAGATCCTCCAGGCTAGCCTTCCAGACTCCATGACCTCCAGGAAAAAGCTCAAGTGCTACAGCATCATGAAAATAAGAAAGAAAAATATGTAAAAGAACAGCAGGGCTTCCCTGGTGGCGCAGTGGTTGAGAGTCCGCCTGCCGATGCAGGGGACACGGGTTCACGCCCCGGTCTGGGAAGATCCCACATGCTGCGGAGCGGCTGGGCCCGTGAGCCATGGCCGCTGAGCCTGCGTGTCCGGAGCCTGTGCTCCACAATGGGAGAGGCCACAACAGTGAGAGGCTCGTGTACCACAAAAAAAAAAGAAGAAGAAGAGCAAATCTTCCCAGCAGATAAAGAGCAGGCATCGAACTGTCAATATTTTGAATACTTCTACAGTATTCCCAGAGGGAAGTGTAAGTGAAAGATTAAATATCCAGCCAAACTATCCTTCGAATATAAAGACTAAAGTCTGTGCAGGCTGTTTTGAACATGAGGCACACAGGGAATATTGTTCTAATTAACTCCTCTTGATGAAATTCCTGGAGATGACTTTGGAAACACTGGCTGATGCAATGGCAGGGAGCGTTGAATTGGTTTAACTACAGGCAAAGATTAAACCAAATGTGATGGAATGTGGTGACAGAACAGACATATGGGTTATATGCCCTAACAGTTTAAAATGTATTTAACTAATAAAAATTTGGAGAGGGAAAGGGGAAATGGGCGTTAGCGTCAGTTTGCTTCGTCTATAATAGTTGAGTGAGGAGATGTCATTCCAAGTTGACAGATCAAGTGATAGAAATGTAAGCACATGTAACCATACTATTAAACATTTAAAAAGATAATAGAGACAGAGAGGGAGAGGAGAGAGGAAACAGGAAACATGCTAATTTTATCATTGCTTATAATAGAAAGTTAACAGGGACTGTCTAAAGAAATGAAAAACTAAGGATATTATATCGTTATAATTATAAGGTTCCGCTAGTGTAAGAATACAACATTTCTAAATAATAGAAGAACTGCACAAACACATAGACATGCATAATACAGACCATAGAGTTAAAGGTTTAAATAAGTAGCCTATAAAACTGAAAACATGATATTATGTTTAGTCTCTCTCCTCCCATTAGACTGCAAGCTACATGGAAATGGAAATACAGAAGTGATTGTAGATAGAAAGATGGTAGATAGATAGTTAGATAATCCTCCTTCACTCACATTTCTGATGCCTAGAATGGTGCCTCTATCTATCTATCTACCATCTATCACTTCTGTATTTCCAGCTCCTATTATATATACCTGGAGTAGAAGAACTCAAAAAATATTAACTGACTGAATAAGTGACAGAACTAGGATATCTCTCATTAATAAATATAAATAAGTTTCATTCTCTATGAAAGAAGGATTTCAGACCGACCTCGAAGAAAAGCCAAAGCTATGCTATGAGTGAGCCATACCTAAAACATTCTGATTTAAAAGGATTGTAAATACGGTATTTGTCTTTCTCTTTCTGACTTACTTCACTCTGTATGACAGACTCTAGGTCCATCCACCTCATTACAAATAGCTCAATTTCGTTTCTTTTTATGGCTGAGTAATATTCCATTGTATATATGTGCTACATCTTCTTTATCCATTCATCCGATAGATAAGATACCATATGCTAACACATACATATGCAGTTTAAGAAAAAAAAATGTCATGAAGAACTTAGGGGTAAGACGGGAATAAAGACACAGACGTACTAGAGAATGGACTTGAGGATATGGGGAGGGGGAAGGGTAAGCTGTGACAAAGCGAGAGAGTGGCATGGACACATATACACTACCAAACGTAAAATAGATAGCTAGTGGGAAGCAGCCGCGTAGCACAGGGAGATAAGCTCGGTGCTTTGTGACCACCTAGAGGGGTGGGATAGGGAGGGTGGGAGGGAGGGAGATGCAAGAGGGAAGAGATATGGGAACATATGTATATGTATAACTGATTCACTTTGTTATAAAGCAGAAACTAACACACAATTGTAAAGCAATTATACTCCAGTAAAGATGTAAAAAAAAAAAGGATTGTAAATAAAAAGCTCGGCAACCTTTCAACAAACAAAAATTAAAGAAAGCAAGAGTCATGATCTTAGTATCAGTTATGGGGTTTCAGGCCCATAAGCATTAAATGAAACTAAGAAGCTTTATAACTCACAGGGGAGATAGAGGTATGGATATTTGTGCTCCACCCAAAACAAAAGCAGAATAGCAATAAAGCAGAAATTTAAAAACTTACAAAAGAGGCAGAAACATACTAGCACTACAAGTCCTTAATTCACCTTTCTCACACATCAAAATTAAGTGACTAAAAGACTTAAATAGTATAATTAGTAGGGTAGATCCGATTTACACCTACAGATGTATATATCAAATGTTGTATCTTGAAAATAGCAAACACACGTTCAAGTGCTCAAGTCGCATTCACAAAAATTGATCACCTATTATGCTACACAGAAAACCTTAATGAATTTTGAAAAGTAGAAATAATACAAATATTCTCTGATTCAACTGCAATGAAATCAGAAATATCAAAATCTAAAAAATATTGCATTTATTTTTTCAATTATTTAAAAAGTAGTTTTATTGTTTTGTTTGACTTACTTTTGAGCACTAAGAAAATGATATTATACAGTAAGAACTTTTCTGGGACTTTTTATTTGTTTTCACCCATTGTCATCGTTCTGGTCATCTATCCTTATGCATCACTCCAAAACTCAGTGGCTTAAAACAACAAGCGTCATTTGTAGTTGACGGACATAAGCAGACATCTCGTGCTATCTCTGGATTCAGGAGTTTGAGAGAAGCATGTTTCTGGCTCAGAGTCTCTTATGTGTTTGGAGTCAAATGATTTCTAGAGCCAGAGTCATCTCTGAGACATCTTCACTCACATTCCTGCTGCCTGGGCTGGTAATACAAGCCCAGCTTCTCGGGCTACCTCTAATCTCCTTCTCTATGTATTCTTTCCATGGGGTCTCTCCAGCTTGGTGGCTGTAGGGTCATCAGACTCTTTACAGAGCAGCTTAGGGCTCCAAAGGCCAGGAGGAAACTACATTGCCTATTTATGACCAGCCCTCAAAAGTCACATAGTTTCTGTCTTGTATGAGTCGAGGCAGTCACAAAGACCCACCCAAATTCAAAGGGAGAAAACACAGACTCCACCTCTTAATGGGAGGTGGAGGGGAGGGTGGAGAAGGTTCTGGAAGAACATTTGGGGCCAGAACTAATATGGTGGCCATTTCTGAAAAATACCCTCTGCCACAATTACCTTTCCAAAGTAAGTTGTGGTTTCTCTGTTTTCATCATTGTCTGAAAACACTTCATTTTACTAATCCATTCTTCTGTTTGTGAACATTTGGATTGCTTTCCGTCTTTTGCTCTTGTGAACATCTTTGCTGCAGACAATCTTGTATAAGTCTCCTGATAACATGTGTGCAAGTTATCTCTCTTGGGCATATACCTGGGAGTGGGACTGCTGTGTCATAGAGTACCAGACATTCAACCTTGCAGCATAATATTAAATTGTCTTCCACAGGAGTTGAATCCATTTAGAATCAGCCATCAGCACTACATCAGTTCCAGTTTCTTCCCATCCTCTCCGCTCTATACCTTCCCCTTTATGTGTGTATGTATCATAAGAGTATATTGCCTATTGTACAAAGTAAACTTTAAAAATGCAAAATTTTTGTTTGCTTTACTCACAACTACATTCCCAGTGCCTAGAAGAATGCCTGGAAAAGAATAATTTGCTGAATGAATGAATGAAGTGTTGTGTCCTGTGACAAGTAACTGAACTTGGTTTATTTGGAGATTTGTCTGGAGGTTCGAGATTCAACTATTTTCTTTTAAAATTAAAGGCATTTCATTTCAAGAGTAGTACTTGCAATATGAGAACATTAAAAAAGCATGAAAGGAATTGTTTAAATGGCACTTTGCGTTTCAAGTCTTTTGTCTCTTCTAAAAATTTCAATAATTTTAGAATTTAAAGACAAAAATGTGACTGCTGATTCCAACATATTTTTCTCACTATTTTCTTTTATGTCCTCTTTTTCCTGAGTCTCTGCTTTCCTCATCTAGTTTGAGTGACGGAAGGGCTCTAGCATTGAAAAAGAGTTAAAAGAAAGATACATCGGGTAATATTTCAAAACATTTTGCCACTCTCTCTCATACTATCCTGAAGCAACCCTCGTGGTGGGTAGGGAATAACTAACGATATAAGTGAAGCACGTGAGGCTCAGTGTAGTTAAATGACTTGCCCAGGGTCATATAACAAGTAAATGAGAGTCAGGATTTGAAATCACCTCAGTCTGATTCTAAAGTCCATATACTTCCCTTTTCTTATCCTCAAAATACAGGTAGCTAATTAAGTGTTTTCCCTCAATCCTAAAAAACTATTTATTTTACTGTAGAAAATTCAAAGAATACAGAAAAATAGAATAAAAACATTTGAAATATCTGAAATTCCACTTTGGGGATATCTCAGGGAGTGTTCAGTATTTTGGTTAATATCTTTCTGTATCTGTGTGGGGTGGGTGTGTTAGTACAAACTTATCATAAATGGCATCATACATGTTGTTTTTTGACTTTCTTTGTGCATTTAACAGTGAATCACAGGGGATTTCTTTATCAGTGAGTAAAGATATACACTTTTAATGATTGTCTAGTGTCCTGTGATATGTACACATGACAATTTATGGATCAACTGATATTTGGCTTATCCATCAAATTTTGCAAATATATAAAATGCTGTAATAAAACTCTTATACATGTACCCTTTTCCCCCCAATTGTCTTTTTATGACAGATTTCTTGTCATAAAAAAACTTGCAGAACTTGCAGAGAGCTTGCAGAACTCATCTAATCAAACACTGGTTTACCTGATTCTATAGCCAAGTGCCCCAGAGCAGGGCCGAAGGCATCTGTAAAATCACATTATTCTACTGCTCAGGAGCTGATTACTTAGAGAAACAACAGTTGAATTTTTAAAAACATGCTTCCTGCAGCCCTGATTTTACTTTTGTCGGGGAGGGCATGGAAGTTTATCGCGTTCCCCCCCCGCCCCACTCCCCGATGCAGAGCAGCAGCCCACAACAAGGTGGACACAAATACCAGTACAGGGCAAACGAGGCGCTCAGAGGGGTTGCTGGAGATAGTCAAATTACGGCCATATTCTGCCTGATCCCTTAGGCTTCCTGTGGCTCCATTACAAAATCCTGAACTTTACCCCAGACTTGTCATTAATCATGCCCTAAAATACTAGACCGAGCAGGTCAACATGTTGGAATAGGCCAATTCTTTGGATCAGAGGAAACCATTAAACAGGGGATCTGGGATTCCGGTTGTCTTGGGTCTTGGTTAATTGTCACGAGGGAAGATGCCTACTGAGTCTGTGCACATTCTGCTGTCTCTGATGGCACTCACCAAGTAAACTCACAGTCAACCCCCTTCCCTGTCCTACGGACAGCCCCCTTTTAGTTTCCTGTGCCTCTCCCCTCTTCATTCTTTTTTAAAATTAAAAAATTTTTATTGAAGTATAGTTGATCTACAATGTTATGTTCGTTTCAGGTGTACAGCACAGTGATTTACTTATGCATACATACACATCTATTCTTTTTCAGATTCTTCTCCCTTATAGGTTATTAAAAAATATTGAGTATATTTCCGTGTGCTATACAGTAGGTTGTTGTGGGTTCATTCTTGTATTCATTGCTGTGTGAGTTGCTGCTGTCTCTGCTGCACTTTGTTGGTTTGCTCTTATTCAAATATGAAGTGTTATGACATTTAAAATAGTGTTTCTCTTTAAAATCTTCATAATGACATTGGTGGAAATAAGTGGAGCCCAGACACAGACCTTGCAGTTTCAGGCATGGCCGAGATGAGAGAGCGAGGGAGGAGACGTTCAGGACTCCAGGGGAGGGCCCTGTGGGTGGTCTGGGAGGTCCTTGGGAGGCTGGCGACCTGCGGGGGCTGGAGTATGAGTGAAGACACATGTGTGGCCGCAGGATGTTGGGCTGGATTCCTTCCCAGCCACCCTGTAGGGGATTTTCAAGGGGGGTGTAAGATGGAGGCGACCTGGGAGGTGCTGAGTTCTTGGAGCAATCTTCCACGAGGATGAAGAAGCCTGCGTGACCTTCCAGTGCTGCAGGTGTGAGCAATTCACCTTCCGGGATTAGGTTAGTGCAAGGCCACTGGAATCCTTCACTCAGACTCCTGCTTTTTGGTTAGAATCTGCTTTTCCTAAACTTCTGAACTTGGATTACAAAGCTGTCGGCAGACTTCTTGAGGAAAAAGAGTTCAAAGCAAGTGAGTCCCTGAGAAAAATAAATCTTGGGGAGATCGTGGGAAAGGGAAACACGGAGGAGAGAGGGAGTTGGTTGTAAAGAGAGATGATCAGATTATTCGAAAGAAAAGAAGATCATGTGTGGACATTGAGTATTGAGTGTGGGAAAGAAGGATGTAGGATATGAGGAAAAAAGCTTGAAATCATTAATTTCAATAAGCTCTCCATGGTCAGGGATCTTGCCTGCAATGAATGTTCACTGAATGAATAAATGAAAATCTATTAGAGAAAAACCAAATTTGTAAAAAGTCATTCACCAATCTGGATTTTAATTCACCAAGGTTTAGTAAAATTTTTAGAGTTAAAAGAGCTATTAGAGATGATTGGTTGATTAACCAACACAGGTACCTATCGTGTGCTAGTCAGAGGGATTGGAAAATGAGCTACCCCAGTTTTATGTCTAAATACAAGGGAACAGGCATGAGTTTCCTATGCCTCAGGCACTTCGAGGCAGAGCTGAGACCAGAACCCAGATATCCTGAAGCTTAGTTCTTTGCATGTCCCACTGGCCATGTTCTTTCTAGGAATTAAGTACATTGGAGACCACTTTGTCCACATGTGTCCTTGAGACCTTGTGTGGCAAATACAAAGGACTGCAGATTCCAAAAAAGGGTGCACCCTTCAGTCTGATTAAAATAACAACAGTTCACACAAGGGAATGAGTGTAGCCTTTTGGAAAGGATATTTTTATAAAAATGTAAAATCACATTAAGATAAGTCATATGAGAGTGTCACAGGTAAGATAACAATGCGACCTTCCTGAATTCCCATCAGGGAAACCCGAAACTAAAAACATTCTGAAGATCAAGGGGGGAGATATGGATGTAATAATGCCGAAAATTCTGACACTAAGTGCAATTTTAGTCACAGAAACTTTTGCACAATAATGAAGAACACTGAAACTTGAGAGCCGGATAAGGCATACATTCCATTAATACTTGCACATACTCTGGAGCAACTGAGGAATTTTGATGCATGGTGCCTGTAACCCCAAGGTAGAGAAGTTGCTATATGCCTTAAGGTCATTCATTTCTTTTACTCTCATTCAATAATCCAAGGTATCCTCTAATTTTGATTTTATCTCTCAAGAACACATTTCTGTTGAGAAGGTACTACTCTAACTAGCCAAAGTGAGCATTGCAATCCACCTGGCAGTAACATTTTTCAGTGTAAATTAATAAATTGGAATTTTGGCTAATCAATGCTTTACAATTTGATTAATGTGAATAAGCTCAGCAGAGAGAATTAAAAATCCAATTGCAGGATATTGAATATAGTTCCCTGTGCTATACAGTAGGACCTTGTTGTCTATTCATTCTATATGTAATTGTTCGCATCTGCTAACCGCAAACTCCCAGTCCACCCCTCCCCCACCCCCATTTCCTTGGCGACAACAAGTCTGTTCCCTATATCTGTGAGTCTGTCTGTTTCGTGGATAAGTTCATCCACTTTCGTGGATAAGTTCAAATATAAAATCACATATTTTAGATTCCACATATAAGTGATATCATATCCTGTAAAAAACCATAATGGAAAAGAATATGAAAAAGAATATATGCATGTATATATGTATAATCGAATCAGCTTGCTGTAGAGCAGAAACTAACACAACATTGTAAATCAATTATACTTCAACAAAATAAATTAAAAAAAAAAAGAAAAACAAGAATAGGAAAAAATCCGATTGCAGAACTTAAAAATGTAAGGAACATAGTGTCTTCTTTTGTGTAGGACCATGGCATGATGGTACATGTTCCCGTACTCTTTGCGTGTATATTTTCCTTCTGAACACTGAAGATGAAACTCTGGACCCATGGAGACCTCAGTGACACACTAAAACCCAATGGAACTCCGTCTAAAATAGCCAGCTGGTAGGTCTCTCATGCCAATCTTATTTACACCACCTTGTAACTAAATGCTCCCTAAATATAAACATGTGGGATATATTCTTGTATATTCTCTGTTGCAGAGAAAAGAGAACTGGGAAATCTGTCTACAGCGATGTTTCTGTTTTTTAATGGAAGGTCTCAGCCTAAATCTATGTAGTTACCCAGGCCTTTCCAGAGGGCAGAGAGCATAGAACAAACAAAATCTCTTTATGTAAATGCCAAATGAACCTGAGAGAGATAAAAACTGATGAGGGTCACTTAGGCTTTGGGCTCCTTCCCTGCAGCCCCACCTTGAGAAATCAGGTTACTGGGTTCACTCCTTAGTCTTAGAAGCATATGGACTGTAAAGGGAAGAAACGTAGGAAAGTTGGGGGAAATGGAAAGTGGGGGACACGCTGGATGAGGTCAGTGGGAGGAATAATTCTGAGTAGTTGACTCAAGAGAACTTTTGACCCAGAATGTTTGAATTTCAGTCAGGTTTTGGTCAGCTCTAATTAACCTAAAGTGCAAGTACACAAAGCTCACTGTTTGTGGAAATTTTTAAAGTTCTGATCAACATGAGGATGCAAAAGCTCCTTCTTACCCTCTTCACCAAGGCATCCATCAGAGCAGAGCAGGGCAGCAGCCTCGATGGAACCACAGGTGGCAGGATAAATAGAACGCCACGTCATTCACATGGGAGACGTCTGTGGGATGGAGCGAGTGTGTCTGTCTGGGACATTCTAGGGTGTTTTGGATGCATTCTGGTGAGGCTTCATTAAACTGGACTAGCAGGATTTGGGAAAGGTGGTTGAATTGGAGTTTTTGCAAATTTGTTAGTCTTTGCTGAGCCATATTTTAAGAACTGCTGTTGTAACCTGTAGTGGGTTGTATAGTGTCCCCCCCAATTCACGTACACTCAGAACCTCAGAATGTGACTGTATTTGGAAACAGGGTCCTGGCAGATGTAATTAGCTAAAGTTCTAAGGTGAAATCATCCTGGATGTAGGATGGACCCTAAATCCGAAAACTGGTATCTTTATAAGAGAAAGGAAGGTGCGCTTTAGACACACACAGAGACACAGGAGAAGAAAGCCATGTGAAGATGGAGAAAGAGATTGGAGTGATGCAGCTACAAGCCGAGGAATGCCAATGGTTGCCAGGAGCCACCAGAAGCTGGAAGAGAGGCAAGGAACGACTCTCCCTCAGAAACTCCAGGAGGAACCAACCCTGCCAACACCACAATTTCAGACTTTAGGCCCCCAGACTGAGAGAATGAATTTCTCTTGTTTTAAGCCACCAAATTTGTAGCAATTTGTCATAGCCTCCCTAGGAGACTAACACATCACCATATTCCTCAATTTTAGATCCAGGCAAGGGTGGCCCATGGAAATATGGGCTGCATAGTTATTTGCTTAGCAACTGAATAGAGATTAGTTTTCATTTCTCCTCACTTCTCCTTCTTCAAGCACGCCTGATACATAAACAAACAACACACCCAAAAGGACCCACAGATAAAGACTCAAGGGTCAGGAGGAGTCATAAGAAATATTCAAAATAACTCTTTTCATTCCCTGATTAAGCTGAAGACACAATTTTAAATTATTCTACTTTAAATCAACGTGTTTTTATTTCTATCATTTTGGCAACTTCTTTGATAAGAAAATATTTTTCCTATCATGTAGAATTAATTATAATAAGGTACACAAATTCCATGGTGGAGTGAACACGGGGAAAGTGGCAGCAAAAGACATTACTTCCATTTTCAAAAGAGAGAGTTTTCTGCTATAAAATTGCAAACCAATGAAACATGTAATCACGGCAAAGTTAGGAGCATTGAGCCTTTCTTCTAAAGGATGTAAGTTATGTGTTCAAGTCATCTGTTAATCTCACAAAATAATGTTCTCCTTCTCCCGGCTGTTTGTCCAATGTCCCTCTCCTCCTCAAACACAGTAGACAAATGACACTACAAAAGAACCCTCGAGTTTGGCAACACAGGTTGATCAACGCTGAAGAGACCTTGACCAATGTCTCCTTTATCTTTAACCTTTTTAACCCAGGTTCTTTCAGCCCTAGCACTGACCTCTTCAGGTCTGGTTTGTAAAATAAGCCCAAAGCTTAATTTTGGGTTTCCCTGTGTCTTCCTCCTGAAGTTCATCCTAACAACCTGGAAGCTTGCCTATGTGTGTGTGTGTTTGTGAAATAATAGGGCTCTGAAATAGTAGGGTATAACGCTGTTTATTTGCTCTTCTCTTTTATTTCTCTTCCTCATTGCTCTCTTACCTCTTTGGAATCTGCTTGCTTCTCCTCACCACCCTCGTCAGCATTTTCAATCTTTATTTTCCATCCCTGGCAGAGGTCTGCAGGTCAAGTGTGGAATTACAGGTCAGCAGTGGCATTGGTTAGAGTGCCAGGTCCAGGTCCTTATGACTATTACTGCTCTATTAACATAGAAAAATGACAGGGTATACTGGATAAAATATTAATTATGAAGTTAGAATTATATTTTTAAAAGCATGTGTAAAAGAAGGGCTTCCAAATGAAAATAGATTATACCAAAGAAACCTGGCAACAATAAATAAAAAGAACCAAGGAAAGTAAATGAGCTGCTAAAGTCCTATGAGTTTATATTCAGAAGAGAAAGTGGATGAGTGGAGTTGATGCCAGGATTTGGTGGAAGAGTGGAGATAAGAGTGAAAGGAAGTAGGTAAAATGAGAATGGGTAATCAGAAGAAGAGGGAAGGGAAAGTTGAGGTCATCCGAATAGAAGAAACAAAATAAGGAAAAAAATAAGAAAGAAAAATGAAAAAAGAAGAAATATCAGCATGATGCATAAGAAAAAGAGCAAGAAATAATAAGGAAAGAATTGAAGACCAAGAAGAGGTGCATTTCAGGAGAGGCCACATCTGGCCATGGCTTTCTAGCGAACAGATTTTAATAATTATGACAGTGTTTCTATGTCTCCTTTGGAAGCCAGTATTATGGAGCAGAAAGGCTTTGGCCTGAAAGAAGGGTTACATTCTAGTCCTGCTGGCTGCTGTCTAGTTGAATGATCACTGCTAGATCTTTCAAACCCTCTATTTTGTTCCCAAGATAAAATAAAAGCATGTTTATGGCCTTCTTGCTCTCTAAGACTTTATATATTCTTAAATAAATTTTAGTTAACTTGATTAATCAGGAGTCAACATGGCAATGTTATTTTATTTATCTGTATTTATTCATATACTTAGGTTTTTACTGCAATTTACTTATATTTCAATTTTCTTGTATATTTCTTTTTGTATCCCCAGTAGAAGGTATAACACATGAAAATAGGTAGAACAACTTGTCATGCTTAAGTTCTCTGGATCTGGAACAACAAGAGAATGTGCTAAATTATTTTTAAATATGTTAATTTGAGATGGCTTATTTAAATACTTTCCTGAACTACTAAACAAATGTGTTCTTTTAAAGCCTAAAAGATGCAATGAAGGTTATAGCTTGATTGCCCAGTCCAGATGTGATTGAGAGACTAAATGCTTTGGGGTTTAAATAACAGAAAATCCAGCTAAATTATGGCTTATGCACGTAACACATCTGATAGTTGGCAGTTGCTAAAATAGACTCAACTATTAAATGGGATCAACCAGGAGTCTGACTTTTTCCACCCTTCTACTTTGCCATCCTTTTGTATTTGTAGCCTCATGGTTTCAAGATAGCTGCCACATCTCCAGGCATTATGTCTTTACATTGGTATCAGAAACAGGAAGGGATAAGTTCCTGTACACTACTTTTGAGGCAAGAAGGGAAATACCAGGTTTCCCTTGATGTCTCATTGACCAGAACTGGTTCACATGCCACTTTGGGACCAGACCCACTAACAGAAGGGGACGGGATTATTATAAATGACCTAGACCAATAATGGCTCATTCCCTGGGGCCAAGTCAGGATACTACCTTGCCTGATATCAGATCTCTGCCACTCAAAATGGTGTTTCTCTCAGTATGTAGGAAGGGCATAATGACCTCTGGGTCGACAACTAACAGAGAGACTTGTGATGTCTAAGAGACCTATATGGGCAAAATCTAGAGAAGGTATAAAACTTTCTTCTTAAAAACTAAAAGCTCATCTCTGTTGGAGAAAACAATATAGTAGTTAAGTCCTCTTTATGGCACTTTTTATACATTTTCCCCCCAACATTTGTTTCCATTATTTATTTTATCTTTAATCCTATTTCTGCACTGATTTTCCCCCCGCTTTTCTGTGTCTACTAATTACCTTTCAGATTTGTTTCGTTCTTTAGACTCTGACTCACCATTGACTTTGTTCTAATATTGAATACACAGTACTGAACTTTTGATACTTAACAACAGTTAACTGGAATTCCTCCATGCCTTTAACCTTTTCAAATATATGCACCAACAGTTGGCTCTTCTCCCACTGAAGCCCAGGTTATCTCACTGATTTATATCACCCAAGCTCCCCTGCCCAACGTACACTTTGATTCTCTCCATTCTTTCTCTTCATAGATATTTGCGGCCGATATGTCGTGCCTTTGTCATTATGCAGAAGCAAATGTAGGCAAATAAAGCCATATTTTTTTCTTTCACCAAACTAGAACTATGTATTGATCCTTCTCTTGAACACCTTGAATGCTTTCATTCTAATAAATTCCAGTTTCTTCTTCCACATTCACACACTCTGAGCCTGTGCCTTGTTAATTCTTTTCTCTTTATTCTCTGACTCATTCTCTGGCCAGCTACCTCATAGAGGTGCTCAAGCAAAGAATGCATTAGGGCATAACTGATTTGGCTTCCTTGAGAGGCAAGCCTTGGAACATCTGGTATACCTCCCTTTTTTTGCTCACAGAGGCCAGCAGGGAGAAGACAAAAGGTTAGAGGTTTAGTATTAAGAACATTGGAACCAGTATAGGGTCAAGTGGAAATAGCTCCTTTACCCAGAGGCTGTTTCTAATTGGAGTTAGGGAAACAAATTTTAAAAAACTGGAACCACACAGGTTTTAAAGAATATTTCTTTATCTACTTTCACACTTCTTCATATCATAAAAAACAAGACTAGTAGTATTTGGCAAGTCTGAGGTATATGAAATATCAACCAAGTCAATTTGGTAATGAGAATGAATTTCTCATTTCTCTAAAAAGAACTAGTATTAACGAAGTAGCTAACATATGCCAGGTACTGTGATTTTATACTTCATCTCATATTTAATTTAATTCTCCATTGAATTTAATCCTCCATTGCACTTCATTGTTCCTGACATCTACATAATACAATCATAACAGATCTTCTCTTTATTATCATCAAAACAGCAATCCTTCATTAGAAGGGAGCAAATGCAAGGTATTTGTTAATCTACTTAATCAATTTATACAGTTTGTAAAAGTATTCACTAAGGAATGCAAGACACTCACAAAGGATACATTTAATGAATCATCTATAAAGTTACCATGAGTATGTTTTAAAAATATGACATTAAAGTGAAAGAATGCTTAGACAAGCTGGCTAAGCATCCTTAAATGAGTCAAAACCAGTAATTAAAAAAAATTATTAGAATTCAAAAATTTCCAAAATTGGTTGGAATGGTTATATCAAAAATGAAATGAATATTTCATTTCATATACAAATCAGTGACTTTATCATTGGCTGAGCTGGCCTTAAGCCAACGAGTTTTAGGTGTATTTACCTGATAACATAGCAAGGCTTTGAAACGGTAGTTCAAATTCTTTGCATCCTGAACCATCTCTGCTGTAAGCGGCGTCTGTGAGACACTGTGGGCCCCTTTATGTGAGTCACTATACTTGCAGGTGGTCCAATATGAACAGCTTTAGCAAGGGGATGGCAGTGTTAGCCGCTGTGCAGCCTGTTTCTTCTCTCTCACCCCGGACTGGACTCTGGCTCTGTATCTTATATTGCTCCCTGTATTACAACTCTTTTGGCACCAGCGTGTTTGGCTCTCTGTGTTTGCTTGTGTACACCTATCTCTGACTCTGAGTTTTAACTCCTGTCCAGTCCTCATGCCAACTTGGGCACAACAACTTGTGAAATAATGCCACTGGTGATATTTGACAAAGAGACCATGTGCCTCTCAGTGAAAAGATCAAAGTACTCCCCAAGTCTGACCCAGTGCTGGCTGAAAAGCTGGGCTATATCAGCAGACATGGTGGCCACAGTTAGTGCACTTTCTCAAGGCTGGGGCTGGCCATTTAGAATGAGGTGTGCTATTAGAAATGGAAGTAACTAGTGACAAAGACTTAGCACATTAGGGGGCTGCTGAAAAATAACTGTGGCTTGTTTTCAAATACATCACCTTTAAACAATTTACCAGCCTGAAGAGGTTGGGCTATTTTGGTAATTCTAACCTAGAAGATACCTAGAAAATAATCTGATGTCTCTGGGATGAATCAAATAAGAAAAGATCTTTGTGCACCAATGGTTGAGGTTCTTATAATATGAAAATATTAGGGATTAAAATTCATAGTCCTGGAGCATTGTAGCTGCCTTGTATTTACTGAGTACAGAGCACAAACCAACCCTGGCTTTAGACAGGAATTCTTCTCACTGATTTAATCACCTTTTGGTAGCTTCGTGAGAAGAGTCCTAGAAGATTTTATGGTTTACTCTGAAGAAATAGGTTTATGTTTGGGGACTCTTTTTAAACCAGTGTTGTCCATTAATTCAAACTATGGATCAAAGTATTACTAGGAAAATTATATTACCAGAGGAAAGATTTTAATAGAACACAACTGTGACTTTCAAGAATATTTGTAGCATTTTAATATGTAACTTATAATTTTTTGTGGCTACAAGAGTTCTGTTCAGGAAACACAACAATAATAATCTCCATTATTATGTACCTACTCTATGTCTGACTCTCTGAAGATATGTCACAGATATTACCTTATTCAGTCTTTATTCCTGTTTTATAGGTGAGGACATAGATTCATAAAAATATTAAATAGTTTGCCTGAGCTCCCATAGCTAATAAGGCGCAGAAACAAGATTCAAATTCAGATATGTCTTACTCTATCTGCAAAATGGAGGAATTGTGAAGAGTAAATGGAACTATGTATAAGGAAGTGTAACTGAGTAGGGTTCTATGGGGGCTTTCTGGGACAGACGCCTCCCCCCGGGTCCTCTGCTTTAATTCCTCTCTGAAGTATCTAGATAATAGTATCTGATACACATTTCCTGAGTTGTTTTACATATGCTAAAACCACCACCAAATGGAAGAAGTTAACTACCTGATGGCCATGAGTATGTAGCTCCCAGACCTACTGGAGCCTAAGGATTGATAATGTTAACCTCTGGGACACCACCCTGTTACTTCACCATCAACCAATCAGAGAACTGGGCACCAGCTGGTCACATACACTGCGATGCCCCTCCCTCACCTGGCTTTTAAAAATGCTTCGCTGAAACCCTTTCTGGGATTCAGCTTTCTGAGCACAAGCCACTGAGCTACCCATTCTGCTTGTATTGGCGCCTTACAATAAACACTGCACTTTCTTTCACCACACACAATTCAGTGTCAGTACATTGCACTTGGGCGAGTGGACCCATGTTTAGTTCAGTAACAGAAGTATTCTGTGAGCAGACTATACCCTTTGCCTTTGGACAACTTCTTCAAGTACTAAGATGTGCTCCTTGTACACACAGCATCCTCAAACTGGGTACATGAGGTAAAAGAGGAATGTTGAGCTGACAAGGAAACACTCCTGGACCATAGAGTTGTGATCAAGAAACTAAGAATGATGCTTTGAATGTCACTGAGGAGGAAGAGACACAGTGACTGTGAAGATTGTCTGCGGGGGTGAGAAAATCACTGGGGAGAAGGCCCAAAAGTTAAAGTTGCTTCAACTTTAGTTCTCTAATTAGTTTTACAGAAAAGCAGCTGTGTTACGCTGCCCAAAGGGTCAACAGCTGCACATTTTTCACTCCACCTTTATGAGAGTCAAATTGTTTAAAAGCAAACAAAGATTGGTGATTTTTTTCCCTAGAAAGCAAGTGTCAGGCTCATTGGTGGAGTCCTTTCCATTCATCCCTATATGCCACATAATTTTCTCACATCTATATTTATACCTATATGTACTGCAAATTACTATCATTGATATTTATAATCATGAACTCTCAAATCCCTTCTGAAAGTGATATTATGCCCTGTGTGTTCTGCTCTAGAAGAGACGAAGATAGGAAAGTATAGAGTATGTTATGGAAATTCTTTCCACTAAAAAAGAGTAAGATGTTAAAACTCTGTTCTCTGCTTTCAGCTTAGCTCTGGAAATAGGTTTAATCAATATTTATGTGTTAATTAGTGTTAAATAATAGTTCGCAATTTATAAAGGCTTTTATATATACTTAGCGCACTTAACAACCCTGGGAGTTTGGCACTGTTTTCCTTATATGGTTTCAATTTCTTGGAGAATGCAGTGCCAGGAACATGCTGTATGTCCTCAGAGGAACTGATGTTCACTTTCCTTAATGAAAACCCGGTATATGTACCCTCATTTTTCCCTTCATGCCCTGGCTTCTAGGAACCTCAGATTCTAATGTAATGAATCTTTATGGCTATTATATCAACCTTTAGTGTTAGAACGCTTTCTCCTTTTTCTTTGTTCTGCTTTTCTATTTCTGTTTCATCAGCCTCAGGTGATTATTGCACATATAAGCTTCAAATGTTCTTAAAGAGGATCCATATGAGAAAATAAAGGAATGAATGAAAGAATAATTTGGCTATTATTGTCTTAATTTCAGAGATAGGTGAAGCTACCTGAGCAAAGTTATTAAGGTCATACGTGGCCGAGCTGGGGCTTTGTCCCGGGTCTCCTGATTCCAAATTCCATGTTGCTTCCAGAATGATCCATCTCTTGAGAATAAGGTGAGCTAAGATTGTACTCAATTAGTGCCCTGCCTCAAAGAGTAAAACTACTGCATGTCCTGCCCAAGGCTGGGCAAATCCATGCTGTCGCCAATATCACCTTCTTGAAGATCCTTAACTTCTGAGAAAGAAGGAAAAGCAAAGGGACACTGCTTTTGTCATTCTCAGCTTTTTACACCTTCAGTTAGGAGAAACCCCATGTTAAAAATGGGGGTGATGGTGCAGTTGTGGAACAAGATGGTTACTATCCACAGTCCCTTCCATTTCATCCGAAATAGGAGGACAAACTGCTCCTTTTCAAATGGTCCATACATCTTTGCCTATTGAGAAATGGCAGCAGCTGTCACCCTGTTCTCCCTGCAGCTCAGCATGAATTTTTCTCTTTGTTGGAAAGAAGACATAAAAAGTCAAGGCATTCTTTATAGTAGTTATTTTCATCATTACATATTCACAATAATTGAAAGGTGGAAGTGGAGTATAATATACTAGAGTGGGAAGAAAATGATCTGCAGTAACTTCAGAAACATTCATAGGAAATTTTCAGCTGCTAAAAAAACCCCAACACAAACACTGGATCCTAAAATACCATGTTAAACCACCCACATCTGCAAAGCTTTATTTCTGCTACTTATTGGTCCAAAGAAATAGAGTGAGATAGGGATTGACATCTATACACTAATATGTATACAATGGATAACTAATAAGAACCTGCTATATAAAAAAATGAATAAAATAAAATTCAAAGAAAAAGAAGAGTGAGTGTAAAATAGAATCTGAAGGAGAATTCTCAATTCCTTCCATGTTACAGGGCTTATAATGCAGTTTTTTTCCTTTTACTTTCAGAGTGAGCATAAACTTCCGACGTTTAGCCCAACATCCTAATGGGTCCAGGACAATGTGTTTTGTGCTGACATAACTTCCATCCATTTCATAACCAAGCGCTCTACCATTGACCCCAGTCAACTGGCTATCAAATGCATGTTCTCAGTTACGAGGAGGACTGGTTGAGAAAATGTAGATGGATCCATCCAAATTTATCACCCTCATGAAACACATGAGCGCACACACACACACATTCTTTACTGACATGTGCTCCCAGGACTATATTTGTCTACAGAGGAAAGTACACACTTATCAGATATAGACAGTGTATTTTCTATGACAAGACACTAAACCTTAGGTTCCCCATGTATGATGAGAGATGTTTGGACTGGATAACACAAAGGATCTTTATTAGTTAGGAAGTTTTCAACTAAAAGTAACAGAAAAACCTGACTCAAAAATATCTTAAACACTAATAAAAATGTATTGTTCTGTAATAAGAAGTCTGTAGCCTCTTATTGGGTGTTTCCAAGCCCAGTTAGTTTAGTAGCTTAAAGATATTGGGATTGCAACTGAGGTTCTTCCCATCTTTTGGTTCTATTCTGTTCCTGTGGCCTTAGCTTCAGTCCAACTCCCTTCATGGGCACATAGTGTTGGCATCGGTCCAAGTATTGCACACATGCAGAACAAGGTCAAATGGAAAAAGAGACTTCTTTTTCCCCATGAGTCTCCTTTTATTAGTAATGAAAATTTTTTTTCTGAAGCCATTCAGAAGATTTCTCCTAATGTTTCATCAACTATAATTGCATCACGTATCCTTTGCTGTACTGCAGAAAAAGGGGATGAGATGACCATAGTTGACTCATTGAAGTCAAGAAGAGAATGGGCTAGGGACTTCCCTGGTGGTCGAGTGGCTAAGACTCCATGCTCCCAATGCAGGGGGCCCGGGTTTGATCCCTGGTCATGGAATTAGATCCCACATACCGCAATGAAGAGTTTGCATGCCACACCTAAAGATTCCGCATGTCGCAAATCAAAGATCCCGCATGCCGCAACTCAAAGATCCCGCATGCCGCAACTAAGACACGGAGCAGCCAAATAAATAAATATTTTTTAAAAGGAAGAAGAGAATGGGCTACCCAAACAAAATTTTAGCTCTTTAAAAAATGGGGGAAACAGGGGAATTGATGGTGGGCTAGCAATTTAAAAAATGCCTCCTCAGGTTTACCCTTTGCCCAACCATCAGCTAAATATATACACTTTGTCCCATTCACACTTGGTAAAAAATGCTCAGACCTACATAAAATATACCCACTACTTTCTGAATGGGAGATAGCCCAAAATCTCACCTGTCAATACACCCAATCTACATCTGGGATTTCTAGACTTTTATTCTTCTATCATAGTCTGTGCACATATGGCTAAAAACAAATGTTCATCACTAGAATCCCTAACGTAAAATACAATTAATTCTCCCCTTATCCTCTCACCAAATCAATTCCAATTCTGAAAAGGAAAGAGTAGAAACACCTGACAACAGTCACTGGTCCCTAGCACTTACATTCTGCTGGATGAGAGTAGCAAGGCTTCTTAGCCCGGCAGTAGAGAGAGGTACTTGGTCATCCAATTGTACAGCCCAAGTGTTACTCTCAGGACTGGTCTTTCTTTCCTCTGTTGTGGCAGAGATGGTTAGCTGCTCTCCAACACCTGCTTCTTCTTCTTCCTGGGCACAACACTAGGACAGCTTTTTCAGCATTTCTTGCACTTAGTTGTAGCCATGTAGACTGAATTCTAGCCCATAGAATATTAGTGGAAATGCCACGCATCACTTCCAGGCTGGGCTCATAAAACCACCAGCATGTGTGATTGCATGTCTTTTTTTTCCTCCTTCCAGTTCACTATCAAGTATCTCAAGAGGAGATACCTGATAAGATAAGCTTAAAAGATGATGTTGAATATGGTAGAACCTCTTTCAACCTGGATCCCCAAATTACTGCATAGGTCAAAGCTGTGCCACCCACTTCTTCAGTTGCTCAGTCCTGTTACTTAAATAGATTGGTTCAAGATGGCGGAGTAGAAGGACTTGCACACACTCCCTCTTGCGAGAGCACTGGAATCACAACTAACTGCTGAACAATCAAGGACAGGAAGACACTGGAACTCACCAAAAAAGATACCCCACATCCAAAGACAAAGGAGAAGCCACAATGAGATGGTAGGAGGGGCACAATCACAATAAAATCAAATCCCATAACTGCTGGGTGGGTGACTCACAAACTGGAGAACACTTACACCACAGAAGTCCACCCACTGGAGTGAAGGTTCTGAGCCCCATGTCAGGCTTCCCAACCTGGGGGTCCAGCAACGGGAGGAGGAATTCCTAGAGAATCAGACTTTGAAGTCTAGTGGGATTTGATTGCAGCACTTTGACAGGCCTGGGGGAAATAGAGACTCCACTCTTGGAGGGCACACACAAAGTAGTGTGCACATCGGGACCCAGGGGAAGGAGCGGTGACCCCATAGGAGACTGAACCAGACCTACCTGCTAGTGTTGGAGGGTCTCCTGCAGAGGTGGGGGGATGGCTGTGACTCACCAGGAAGACAAGGACACTGGCAGCAGAAGTTCTGGGAAGTACTCCTTGGTGTGAGCCCTCCCAGAGTCTGCCATTAGCCCCACCAAAGAGCCGGGTAGGCTCCAGTGTTGGGTCGCCTCAGGCCAAACAACAAACAGGGAGGGAATCCAGCCCCACCCATCAGCAGACAAGCAGATAAAAGTTTTACTGAGCTCTGCCCACCAGAGCAACACCCAGCTCTACCCACCACCAGTTCCTCCCATCAGGAAGTTTGCACAAGCCTCTTAGATAGCCTCATCCACCAGAGGGCAGAGAGCAGAAGCAAGAAGAACTACAATCCTGCAGCCCGTGGAACAAAAACCACATTCACAGAAAGATAGACAAGACGAAAAGGCAGAGGGCTATGTACCAGATGAAGGAACAAGATAAAACCCCAGAAAAACAACTAAATGAAGTGGAAATAGGCAACCTTCCAGAAAAAGAATTCAGAATAATGATAGTGAAGATGATCCAGGACCTCAGAAAAAGAATGGAGGCAAAGATCGAGATGATGCAAGACATGTTTAACAAAGACCTAGAAGAATTAAAGAACAAACGCCTAGAAGAGAGATTGGGAATGACATATATACACTAATATGTATAAAATGGATAAATAATAAGAACCTGCTGTATAAAAAAATAATAATAATAAAATTCAAAAAAAAAGAAAGAAAGAAAATTTCCAGGGGGTGGAGTCAAGATAGTAGACTAGGAGGACGTGGAATTTGTGTCTCTGCACAACTAGGGCACCTACCAAGCACCAGTGGGGGACCACGGACACCTAAGGGGACAGGAGAAACCCCCAGCTACCGGGTAGGACGTGGGGCATGGGAGGGGTGAAGGGGAAGGAGAAGTGGAGGTGGGACAGGACTGGCATCTCTGGGGGATGGCTGGGGGAGGGGAAGGGATCCCACACCCAAAGGGGGAAATTGGGAGGGCAGAGGATCAAAAGGGAGCATGGCCAGGTTTCCCCTGCCCACTTGGGCCCCCAGGAACCTGCTGAGACCCCGGGCCTGATCCTTTGCCCACCTAGGCCCACTCCAGCCAGTCGGGTCCAGAGGGAGTGGGAGGGAGGGAAGGGGGAACAAATGTAAAGGCCGGACCTCCGGGACTGGCACCGCTGAGGGGTGGCTGGGGGAGGGGAGGAGTTCTTACACCCAGTGAGACCCACGCACTGTTAGGGGTCCAAGCAGTGATGGGAGAGACCCTGGGAGAGACGGGGGCGGTGCAGAGGAACAGAAGGGAATGCAACCAGCACTTTCCCTGTCCACTTAGGCACCAGGGAGCCTGTTGGGCTCCTGGGCCTAATCCTCTGCCCTTGGAGCCTCCCTCCTGCCGAGCAGAGCCCAAGCCCCACCCCTAACCCCCCACCCAGGGCCCCACCTCTACACTCGGAGACCCCCTCTGAGACCCCCTCCAACGCACTGGGCCTAAACCCCACCCACACACCCTCACTCAACATGCTGAGACACATATTAATCAAACTATCAAAAATTAAATACAAAGAAAAATATTAAAAGCAGCAAGGGAAAAGCAACAAATAACATAGAAGGGAATCCCCATAATGTTAACAGCTGATCTTTCAGCAGAAACTCTGCAAGCCAGAGGGAGTGGCAAGACATATTTAAAGTGATGAAAGGGAAAAACCTACAACCAAGATTACTCTACCCAATAAGGATCTCATTCAAAATTGAGGGAGAAATCAAAAGCTTTAAAGACAAACAAAAGCCAAGAGAATTCAGCACCACCAAACCAACTTTACAACAAATGCTGATGGAACTTCTCTAAGCGGGAAACACAAGAGAGGAAAAAGACCCACAAAAACAAACTCAAATCAATTAAGAAAACGGTAATAGGAACATACATATTGATAATCACCTTGAATGTAAATGGATTAAATGCTCCAACCAAAGACACAGACTGGCTGAATAGATAGAAAAGCAAGACCCTTATATATGCTGTCTACAAGAAACCCATTTCAGACCTAGGGACACATACAGACTGAGTGAGGGGATGGAAAAAGATAGTCCATGCAAATGGAAATCACAAGAAAGCTGGAGGAGCAATGCCCATATCACATAAAATAGACTTTAAATAAAGACTGTTACAAGAGATGAGGAAAGACACTACATAATGATCAAGGGATCAATCCAAGAATAAATCATAACAATTATAAATATGTATGCACCCAACAAAGGAGCACCTCAATACATAGGGCAAATGCTAACAGCCATAAAAGGAGAAATCAACAGTAACACAATAATAGTGGGGGACTTTAACACCCCACTTACGCCAATGGACAGATCATCCAGTCAGAAAATAAATAATGAAACACAAGCTTTAAATGACACTATAGACCAGATAGACTTAACTGATATTTTTAGGACATTCCACCAGAAAGCAGAAGAATACACTTTCTTCTCAAGTGCACATGAAACGTTCTTCAGAATAGATCAAATTTTGGGTCACAAATCAAACCTTGGAAAATTTAGGAAAATTGAAATAGTATCAAGCATCTTTTCTGACCACAATGCTATGAGATTAGAAATCAATTACAGGAAGAAAAGAGTAAAAAACACAAATACATGGAGGCTAAACAGTGTGCTGCTAAATAACCAAGATACCACTGAAGAAATAAAAGAGGAAACTACAAATACCTAGAAACAAATGATAATGAAAACACAATGATCCAAAACCTATGGGATGCAGCAAAAGCAGTTCTAAGAGGGAATTTCATAGCAATTCAAACTCACCTCAAGAAACAAGAAAAATCTCAAATAAACAATCTAAACTTATACCTAAAGCAATTAGAAAAAGAACAAAGAAAACCCAAAATTAGTAGAAGGAAAGAAATCATAAAGATAAGAGCAGAAATAAATGAAAGAGAAACAAAGAAAACAATAACAAAGATCAATAAAACTAAAAGCAGGTTCTTTGAGAAGATAAACAAAATTGATAAACCTTTAGCCAGACTCATCAAGAAAAAAAGGGAGAGCACTCAAATCAATAAAATTAGAAATGAAAAAAGAGATAAAGAGATTACAACTGACACCATAGAAATACAAAAGTTTATAAGAAATGATTACAAGCAACTATATGCCAATAAAATGGACAACCTGGAAGAAACGGACAAATTCTTGGAAAAGTACAACCTTCCAAGACTGAACCAGGAAGAATTAGAAAATATAAACAGACAAATCACAGATAATGAAATTGAAACTGTAATTAAAAATCTTCCAACAAACAAAAATCCAGGACCAAATGGCTTACAGGCAAATTCTATCAAACATTCAGAGAAGAGTTAACACCCATCCTTCTCAAACTCTTCACAAAACTTGCAGAGGGAGGAACACTCCCAAACTTGTTTTACAAGGCCACCATCACCCTGATACCAAAAGCAGACAAAGATATCACAAAAAAAGAAAATTATAGAACAATATCACTGATGAACATAGATGAAAAAATCCTCAACAAAATACTAGCAAACAGAATCCAACAACACATTAAAAGGATCATACACCATCATCAAGGGGGATTTATCCCAGGGATGCAAGAATTCTTCAATATACACAAAACAATCAATGTGATACACCATATTAACAAATTAAAGAATTAAAACCATACGATCATCTCAATAGATGCAAAAAAAACTTTTGACAAATTCAACACCCATTTAGGATAAAAACTCTCCATAAAGTGGGCATAGAGCGAACCTACCTCAACATAATAAAGGCTATATACGACAAACCCACAGCAAACATCATTCTCAATAGTGAAAAACTGAAAGCATTTCTTCTAAGATCAGGAACAAGACAAGGATGTCCATTCTTGCCACTATTATTCAACATAGTACTGCTGTATAGCCATAGCAATCAGAGAAGTAAAGGAAATAAAAGGAATACAAATTGGAAAAGAAGAAGTAAAACTGTCACTGTTTGCTGATGACATGATACTATACATAGAAAATCCTAAAGTTGCCACCAGAAAACTAGTAGAACTAGTTTTCTAGTAGAACTAATCAATGAATTTGGTAAGGTTGCAGGATATAAAATTAATGCACAGAAATCTGCTGCATTCCTTTACACTAACAACGAAAGATCAGAAAGAGAAATTAATGAAACAATCCCATGTACCATCGCAACAAAAAGAATAAAATACCTAGGAATAAACCTACCTAAGGAGGCAAAAGACCTATACTCAGAAAACAATAAAACACCGATGAAAGAAATCAAAGGTAACATAAACAGATGGAGACATATACCATGCTCCTTGATTGGCAGAATCAATATTGTGAAAATGACTATACTACCCAAAGCAATCTCCAGGTTCAATGCAATCCTTATCAAATTACCAATGGCATTTTTCACAGAACTAGAATAAGAAATTTTACAATTTGTGTGGAAACACATAGGACCCTGAATAGCCAAAGCAATCTTGAGAAAGAAAAACGGAGCTGGAGGAATCAGGTTCCCTGACTTCAGACTATACTGCAGAGCTACAGTAATCAAGACCGTATGGTATGGCATGGAAACAGAGCTATATCAATGGAACAGGATAGAAGGCCCAGAGATAAACCCACGCACATATGGTCACCTTATCTTTGACAAAGGAGGCAAGAATATACAATGGAGAAAAGACAGCCTCTTTAATAAGTGGTGCTGGGAAAACTGGACAGCTACATGTAAAGCAATGAAATTAGAATACACCCTAACACCATAGACAAAAATAAACTCAAAATGGATTAAAGACCTAAATGTAAGGCCAGACACTATAAAACTCTTAGAGGAAAACATAGGAAGAACACTCTTTGACATAAATCACAACAAGGTCCTTTTTGACCCACCTCCTAGAGAAATGGAAATAAAAGCAAAAATAAACAAATGGGACCCAATGATACTTAAAAGCTTTTGCAGAGCAAAGGAAACTATAAACAAGACGAAAAGAGAACCCTCAGAATGGGAGAAAATATTTGCAAATGAAGCAACTGGCAACGGATTAATCTCCAAAATATACAAGCAGCCCATGCAGCTCAATATCAGAAAAACAAATAACCCAGTCCAAAAATGGGCAGAAGACCTAAATAGACATTTCTCCAAAGAAGACATACAGATGGAAAACAAATGCATGAAAAGATCCTCAACATCACTAATCATTAGAGAAATGCAAATCAAAACCACAATGAGGTATCACCTCATACTGGTCAGAATGGCCATCATCAAAAAATCTAGAAACAATAAATGCTGGAGAGGGTGTGGAGAAAAGGGAACCCTCTTGCACTGTTGGTGGGAATGTAAATTGATACAGCCACTATGGAGAACAGTATGGACGTTCCTTAAAAATGTAAAAGTAGAACTACCATATGACCCAGCAATCCCACTACTGGGCATGTACCCTGAGAAAACCATAACTCAAAAAGATACATGTACCACAATGTTCATCGCAGCACTATTTACAATAGCCAAGCCATGGAAGCAACCTAAATGTCCATCAACAGATGACTGGATAAAGAAGATGTGGCACATATATACAACAGAATATTACTAAGTCATAAAAAGGAACGAAATTGAGTTATTTGTAGTGAGGTGGATAGACCTAGAGTCTGTCATACAGAGTGAAGTAAGTCAGAAAGAGAAAAACAAATGCCCTATGCTAATGCATATATATGGAATTCTAAAAAGCGGTACTGATGAACCTATTGCAGGGCAGGAATAAAGAAGCCGACATAGAAAATGGACTTGAGAGCATGGGGTGGGGGGAAGGGGAAGCTGGGATGAAGTGAGAAAGTAGCATTGATGTATATACACTACCAAATGTAGAATGGATGGCTAGTGGGAAGCTGTTGCATAGCACAGGGAGATTAACTCAGGTGCTTTGTGACAATCTAGAGGGATGGGATAGGGAGGATGGGAGCGAGGCTCAAGAGGGAGGGGATATAGAGATATATGTATCTGGTTCACTTTGTTATACAGCAGAAACTAACAAAACATTGTAAAGCATTTATACTCCAATAAAGATGTGAAAGAAAAAAAAAGAAATAAAATTTCCATCGGGTCTATTTGTTATGGCAAATATTGGGTCTATTTATTATGGCTGTCACCCTACCTGTACCAATATAATTCTCCTTTACGGCGACATTAGAGATGAACATTGGGGAAAATGCTCTTACTGGGGGCTGCACAGTGTATTATTCTATATCCTGTTGGTGGGAGTTTAGGAGCTCAGGGATTTGCCTTAGAGACAGAGTAGTCACTGTTTATAAACAATAAAGTTAATAAACAATAAAGCCATTGTTTATTAACCTTGGACTTTCTTTGGTAATACAATTCCTGTAAGAACTCAGTAGGCTTCAGGTGCTTCCAGTCAACTCCATGGGCTAACAACACAGCCAAAGATCTTTTCTAGAAATAGATTGTGAGCCTGAGAATTCGTGACTCCATGCCAGGGACTTCTACATGGTGCCAGTCCTCCTAGACCTCAGATTAAATGACCTCTGCCCCGAGGCAGTTTAAAACAATAACCTTGGGTAGAAAGGCAATACTCATAATCCAGTCTTGGCCATCTGGGTTTTTCTTTCTCTTCATCAGGCAGAAACAACTTTATAAAAATTGTTTGAGACAGGTCTGGCAGATTACTCTTGTCTTTTGGCTCAAATTTACCAGCTGTTGCTAAATCTCCTGCTTCCCTCTTTAAGATAGTTCATCCTTAGTTTTAACTTGTTTCTTCCCCATGGAACTTCACTGAAAGGCATCCATTGATCTTCCTACCATTTCCACTAATACCGAAATCTCCCTAGGCCCATGATCTGTGTTCAAGAGCAATGGATAATTTAACCTATTGCTTCACAGCCTCATAAAAAGAGTTACTATCTTACCAGTCAGGTTCCTCACTACCATTTACCCAATTCCTCATTTTATGTTCTGTTGCTTTCAGTACCCCACTTCTGGATCAAACATCTGTATCAGTAGTTTTTAGTTGTCAGAATAATAAACCAGATCTATCTGATTTAAGGAGAAATTGAATTTGCTGAATGAATAGTGGGTAGGAATCATGTGGGCATGCAAGACCAGGATGACAGGGTGTGTCAGGAACAACGGCATGAAGCACATGCAGAACTGGCTGGGTGAAAACAACCTGCAGCTCATCCTGCTGATGTCACCAGCATGGAGCACACAGCGCTGTCACTGCCACACTGACTAATACTACTCTAGGAGGTTGATCTGCTGCCACAGCCCCTGCCACAAGAAATACTTCTTTGCTATTCCACATTCCAGATCCCAGGGTAAAGCCTGGGACGTTGCATCTCTTTGGGCTGAGCCTAGGTCTCATGCATGCTCTTGTCCTGCAAGGGAGGCTGGGATAAATGAGGAGCTGTCATTAGTTTCTACCTCTAACTCATAAAATGGGAACTCCCCTAAGTAGAGAAGCAGCCAGAAAGAATGAGAAGTATTTCCTACTGTCCTTTTAAACAGTTTGAAAATGTGCTATCAAAGCTTCTATTTTCTAACAGAGCGTTAAAACTTACTGTTAAATTAAGTCATATTAATTCACTCAACAAATTCTTTTTTGTCCTTCTCATGTGTCAGCCACACGATTAGTTGATTTTCTGACCTTTTTATGTCTCTGAGAATGAGGATCTCCTTTTCCTGGATTTCATCTCTGATGGATGCTGCCGGGGGCATCCCCAAGATGAGATCCAATCCAGGCCACAGAATATTCCTTCCAAAGCTTAAGCCATCCCTGTCATTGGAAGGTAAGTATATGGACCCTAGGTGATTTCAGTTCTAAACCACTTGGGTTAGAATTTCCTTATAGAAGACACCACCACAACTTCTCAATAATGTTCACATATGAACCCAGAACAAAAGTCATGGAAGGCTTACCCTACCTGTCCTAGGACATACATGAAGCTTAGCCTGAGCCAGCCCTCAAAGCACCTGTCCCCTTGTTTCCTTAAAACCTTGACGCCAGCTAATTCACTGTGCCTCACAACCCAGCACCCTTGTAAAAAAAGGAAATTCCTCGGGCCATCTGGTCTCTTCATATTTTTTATATTGCTGATTTTCTGTGTTTCCTTCCCCCGGCCAGCCCCCTGCTATCAAACTGTCTTGCAATATTTTACATTTTCAAGAAATCTCATTTCATGATGATGAAAAATTCCATCATTTTAATCATCTTCAACAGAAGACTCATTACACCTTCCTGATTTGATTTAAACCTGGTTTTCTCCCAAGAATACAATTTCCCTTAGCCGTTTTCACTAAAACCAATCATTCCTCCTTTTCAGCATTAGGCTTTGGTGCATACGTGGGAGTGATTGGAAGGGGAGGGAATCCCGAGGATGGCTGGAAAGCATTGTTCTCCCGTCATTGTGTAAATACCCTTTGTCCTGTGAGGGTTAAACCATTCAGCTTGTGTACCCTTTATGTTTCCTCACAGATGATCTAGAAGCTTTCATCTGACTTAAGTTCTTCATCCTCACCCCTTGTCTAGCCATTATTCTAGATGGCTTGGCTGTCCATGTGGACAAGCCCACCATTCTAACGTCATGGTGCCTTGTCTTCCTCACCTCAACGTCTGGCAATCTTATTCCACTCTAAACACTTGAGTGCTAATCCCCAGGGACTGCTTTGGCACTGAAACCTTGAACTTGGATTTCCCATTTTCATTAAAAAAATTTTTTTTTATTGGGGCATAGTTGCTTTACAATGTTGTGTTAGTTTCAGGTGTACAGCAAAGTGAGTCAGTTATACATATACATATATCCACTCTTCTTTAGATTCTTTTCCCATATAGGCCATTACAGAATATTGAGTAGAGTTCCCTGTGCTATAGAGTAGGTCCTTATTAGTTATCTATTCGATATATAGTAGTGTGTGTATTTCAATCCCAATCTTCCAAGTTGTCCCTCCCTCCCCCTTACCTCCTGGTAACCATAAGTTTGTTTTCTATTTTCTAATCACTGTCTCCTCTTCTAGTATTTTCACCTATTACATCCACTAAATGGATTCTTTGATTGTATTCAGATATTCAGGTGCTTAATCTCTCGATTTTTCTCCCAATTTTGTCAGTCTGTTTGGAGGTTCATTTCCTTCTACATCTAACCTAAACTCGGGGACCTGATAGCTTACTCTCTTATCTTACTCTCCATTCTCTTGCCTCTTTATACTTACACCTTTTCCTCCCCAACTTTCCAGGAAAACTCCCACTTTATATCAATCTGTCTACTTTGTCAACAACTCCACTGAGGTCCACGCATTAGGTACTTAAAAATATAGAATTAATTAGTTGCACTTCCTGTATTAGATGATATCATTGCCTAAGACCATAGTAGAGCTGAGCATTTTAGCCACCTTTGGGTTACTGGGAATCTAATACAATCAGCTTCCCATGATAGCCAACTCCAAAGAATCTTCCTTGATCTAACAGTGCTTTACTACCAATGATCAATACCAAATTTATTTGAAGCGAAGTAAGTGCACTTATGAGTAACTCTTTTAAATATTTTTCATAACTTTCCTGTTCTAGGATGTGGAAGGAAGGTACTAAGCATCAAAATTGATTCTCCACATCATCAGGGACACCTAGAGTTCATAGTATTGAAGCTGAATCTTGAACTCTGAATAGAAAGTCTTCTGGGAGGGAAAGTGAACAAGATGAACAATTTCAGACAAAATTATAGGCAAACTCAGAAGGTGTGAAGGCGTATGGTGTGCTTGAGGAAGGGCTGAGGAAAGCAAGCTACATTTTCTAAGTGCCTATTTTTGACGGCCTTGCATAAGGTGCTTTAAATACATTACCTAGCAAGCGGTTCACTGAACTTGAAAATAGGGAACCTGGGAGAAAAAGGTGATGGAAGGTGGTAAGATGAGGTTGGAAAGTTAGCATGTTGCAGGGTTCTGAAAGATCTTACATGAAATATAAAGTTTTAATTTTACCTATAAGTTATGGGTAGTCATTTTAGGATTTTAAACAGGGAATGATGTGATCATATATACATTTTTGGAGGATCAATGGTGACTCCAAGTAGGAAGAATCTGAGATGTTTAATGACATGAGCCACACCGCCCTCACTACTTTTCCCCCCGGCATCTGCTACTGCTCTTGACATTTAATAAAGAGTTGCTGCAGTTGTAAATGAACGAATGAGACTGGAAGAAGAGAGAATAAACCAGAGGTCTTTGCAGCAGTTCAGGTGAGGAAAGCCTGATCTAAGGCTATGATGGTGCAGGTGGAGAAGAGAGGCCAGAAAGACTTGGGGGAAATCAGATTCATGATTTAAGAGAGAAAAATTCAAGATAACTAACAGATTTGATGCCAGGTGATTCACTTTGGTTTTGTAATAATAATTCCTACCCCAGAGGATTTTAGATCATCAAATGTTAATGATCTAATGTACGCAGTACATTATATTAACAATTGAAATACACTTGGGGATTGTGTTTGACTGTGGGCAAGAGAAACCTCTAAAACCTAGGTTTAAATACATTAGGACTTTTATTTTCTAACATAAGAAAGCTCAAGTCAGTTGTTATATCACTAATGATATAGCATTTTATAATGCCACCAGGCTGTCAGTTCCTTCTGGCTTTTTGTTCTGCAATTTTTCTTAATGTATGTGCTACAGGCTGAACATTTGTGTGTCCCCAAAATTCCTATGTTGAAAGCTAATGCCCAAGGTGATGCTGTTAGGAGGTGGGGCCTTTGGGAGGTGATTAGGTCATGAAGGCAAAGCACTCAAGAATGGGATTAGCACCCTTAAAAGAGGCCTGAGAAAGCTTCCTCCCATCTTCCACCATGTGAAGATACGACAAGTTGGCAGTCTGCGACTTGGAAGAGGGCTCTCAGCAGAACCCTACCATGCTGGCACCATGATCTTGGACGTCCAGCCTCCAGAACTATGAGCAATACATTTCTGCTGTTTATAAGCCACCCAGTCTGTGATATGTTGTTATAGCAGCCAGTATAAGACGGTATGGCTTTCACCTCAGAGCCACCAACCAGAGTTGGGTGCATATTCCATAAAGGTCAAAGAGGAGGATCAAAGGGCAAAGGATGTACTCTGGCCGATTGTGTCCCTGTGTGCGGAGTTCCCCCAAAGCTCCACCCAGTGGACTGTTGCTTCATCACGTTGTCCCCTGGTGCAAGTATGACTGGGAAAAGCAGTGTTTTCTTTACACGCGTTGCAAGCCAGAAAACAATCAGTGTTCACTTAAAAGGAAAAAGAGCCAAACAAGCATGAGAGGGCAACACTTAGCAGTGTCTGCCATAGCATCTAGAAAAGGGAGGTGGGTTGAACAGGGCTTGGAGCCCAAGCTGCAGGCTCTAGAGCCATGCTCACACCACTGCCCCACACTGCCTTTCCACTAAGGGCAGAGCTGAGCCAGCCCTTTGGCATCACCTACCCCATCCTAAGGTTCTTAACTCAAGGCCATGCATGGGCTTGGAGGGTCCAGGGTCCCCCTGAGATTTTATGTGAATGTCTGTCGGTGGAGAGAGGAATTTTCCAGGAAGATGTTCTCAACTTTGACAGGCTCCTCAAAGGAATGTGGGACCCACAGAGCATGAGAGCAAGAGCTCTGCTTGAATAGCACCCAGTACAAGAGCAAGCAGGCTGAACCTGGCCCGCGGTGAAAAAAAAAAAGAGCGAGGGAGGTGATATCTTTACACCTTGATTGCTTTGAGCATCTCTGCTTTAGAAAGATTAGAGGTTTTCCTTGTGCTTCTTTGTGGTACTCACAAGAACAGAGGGTTCAAGTTAGTATTAAATTTTAGAAAATCGAATGAAGATGTCACAGAAGAAAGAGCATCTCACTATAAAAGTGTTTATTTTATTTATCAGTAGAGGCTGGTTCATCTCCTTAGTTTTAAGACAGTTTTCTCATTCCTATATATACCCCAATCTATAGGTTGAAACGGAGCCCAGGACAACCCCTGTGTGAGGGGAAGTTCTTCCACTTGACCATCTCCAGTCCCAGAGTCTTCCTGCAATACCTTGCTCACTAGTAACCCACTGGAAACACTGGTATCTCATTTTTGCCCCACCACGAGTGTTGTGAACATAATCTGTTACTCTTTAGTTAGTGTTTCCTTTGATTTAAAAAAATACAACCTCTGCCTTTTTCTTAAAAAATGAGATTATAGATACTATATACAGTCAGTTGCTGGTCAGTAGTATTTATTGAGTGTCTACTATGCTCCATGTGCTACAAACTTCTCTAGTCCTTTGAATCTCCCTTCCCTTGGGCACAGCACAAACCTAGGCTGCCAGTCTGGACCATCAGACCTAACACTCAGGTCCCTCCTGCCAAAGACTTTAGATTCCATGACCCATAAGCCTCTGGTTATGAGGAAGAGAGAGCCAAGAAAGCGTCACGTGTGCAGTGAGAGCCCATTTGAACAGGTGCCATTACAACTGCAGAGGCTGAGAGCTATGCCTATTGTCAGAGATGAATAAAACCATAAGGTGACTCATGTATACATTCAACTTGATTGGTTGTATCCGCCCTGCAGGAGAAATGGTGGCTTCTCTGAAAACACTACTGTGTCAAGGAAGGTGCTCTTACTTATATATATAACTGTCCTTTTTGAGCACCAATGTCACATCTTACCCATCCTCCTTTTAGTATGAAGCAAAATGATTTAAATGAATGAAGCCACACAATCTTGCCTGGAGATGTACTAAAAAATTAGGCTATATGTCAGGGGAGAGATTTCTACCCGTTTGGTCAGTAATTTAACTTCTCCCTGACCTCCATTTAAAGACATATCGATGCCACGGTTCTTCCGTCAGCTAGTTAAATTCTGGTTTTTCAGTGGTTTATGAAACTGAGGTTGCTTTATCGAGATCAACACTGGAGAATTCCATGTGACTTGAAAACCAACCGCTATATCCCTCTTTTTTGTTTCAGTGAGTGCACAGAGCTTTTAACTCATAATTACTTTAATACGTCCTAAGCAATGAGACTGCAGGTATACAACCTCTCTTTTCCAAAAAGTCCCCCAAATCAGCATCTGGTAATGACGAATGATTACATAATTAGCTTGTACTTAAAGGAGGAGACAGTTTCTTACCCTTGTTAGAAAGGAATGGCTTACAGGGGAGTTATTCTATTAAAAGTTCAGAGCATGAAAGAGTATCATAGTTGCAACAAATGGGCAAGAAAATAATCAAGATATCTTTACAAATCATTGGTATGCTTTTTTAAGACTTTCTGGCACATTCCTTGGATGTTATAAGAGGTTTTTTTTTGCTGTTGTTGTTATAAGAATTTTGATTAACTGGGTTGTGCAATTAACATGCAATATATAGATTTCTGTAAGGAAAATAATTCCAACCTACAAATCAAACCTAAACTAATAGTTGGTGGTTGGTGTTCTTGATTGGGCCAAAAGCCTTAACAAATTGCAAACAATATGTCAAAAGACAGATTGAGCTGGTTTGCTGAGTTTAGGGAAATGCTTGGTCTGACAGTTAATCAATTGAAATACTTGCAATTGAAAAATTGTGTTACTAATTCTCTTCACAATTTATCTTTCTTTCCTCATCTCTTCTAAATAAAGCCTCAGAAATTACTGCCTTTGCCAATGAAGTGACCCACTTAGCATGCAGCTTTTCTGAAACAAAGGTGACTAACTGGCAAAACTCTTAAGAAGGCTGGATCCTGTTTCTGAAAACCATTATCAGACTTTTTTTGAGCTTCCTCCCAGTCATGGCATAGGAAAGTTGAGGCATGCGTGAGTTAAACAACTCTAATAATTTAAAATAAATTAAGAAATTGAGGTGCATATAGACAAATCTTTTGAGAAGAACACAAGATTTTGTCTTATTTCATCAAGAATGGGTGTTGTTATCCCACAAATGAGTAGATTTGTTTGTTTGATTGTCTCCTCTCACCTCCAGGAATGATTAATTATAAATTATAAATATAAAATCATAAAATAAATCATAAAATAAATTATAAATATAAAATCATAGAATAAATTATAAATATAAAATTATAGCATATAACTATTACTCAGAAACTATGCTTCCTGAGCTTATTGGTTTTTTCCCCTACATGGAAATATCTGAGGATAAATAAGGGACATTCACAAACTAAAGGGTAAAATATAAAGCCCAGTTAATTTTGTTTGTTCTCTGCCCCAATTTGAAAGATGATCTACCTATTTGATTTTTTCATGTCCTTTGACTACGTATGTTAGAATGGTAAGTGATGAAAAATATCTTAAAAATGCGTCTAGCATAAAAGAAATGTAGAAAATAATGACAAAGGTGAAAAAAGGGCAAAGGGGACTTAAAATTGAGAATGAGACATAAGAAATAACAACCAAATGAATGAGAGCCTTGTTTGGGACTTGATTTGATTTGACTACACACACTGTATAAATGTATCTTTGAGATAATCTGGGGGTCGTGAATATGAGCTAGCTATCAGATGATATTAAGAAATTACTATTAATTATGTTAGATTTAATAGTGGCATGATATCTATCTATAGAGAGATAGATATCACGCCACTATATAAATTATATAAATCAGAGATGAAGAACAAAGAATTTACAGTGGAAATGGCTTAATGTTCAGAGTTTGCTTTAAGATAGTGTAGGAAACAAACAAAAAGGGTGGAAGGGTAAAAATAAAAACAAATTGACAAATGTCATATTTGTTCAAGCTGAGTGATGAGTACAAAGGTGGTTTGTTACTTTTTTTTGTTTTTGTCTTTTTTTGTTTTTTTTTAATACTGTCCTGTGTTGTTTTTTTTTTTTGTCCTTCTGCTTTTATTTTTTTGAAAATTTTCCACAATAAAAAAATATCATCTAAATCCATTGCCTTAGAAATGAGCAAACACGCGAATGGGGAACTCCCTTTCCTTGTATTAGTTGTTTAGTTTAGGCATTCTTAGTAAGGGGTTGCTTTTAGAGACCCACGCATAAAGCTGCAGTCACTTTTGTCCATGGGTGATTTTATTTTCTCTGTCCACGGTTAGCACGCAATTAGAGGCTGAGCTAATTGTAGTACTGTTTCACTAGCTTTGAATCTGTTCAAGCAACCTAGTATATACTATAGTCTGCCCCAGGCTGCAGTGATCCCGGGGGAGGAGCCAGGGTTTATTTCACTTTCTGGTACCTCAGCGAGGGTGTGAGGGGAAGAATGCTTTTCTGTTACCTTTTTTGGTGGGGAAGGCGAGGGGAAGGAATGCCTGGGATCGGGAGCCCCTCCCTGTCTTCACCAGCCACTGGGGGAAGCCAAGAATCCCCTCTAACTGTGATGGACTGTGCACCTAAGAAGAGCACCTCCTTTTTGCTGTCAGGTAAGAATGCACAGGGAAAGAAATGCTCTCGGCATTCCTGTAAAGAAACAAGTGACAAACTTCCTTATAGAAACCAAGATACTGCTTCCACAAACATTAATAGACATTATGTGGAGAAGCATGAGGAATGGGTATATGTCAGATAAGTCTGAGAAGTGCTTGGTTAAATACGTTAAGCATTTTCTTCCACATGATGTAATAGGTAGGCCATACCTTAATACACGTGACAAGCCTCCTAGGAAGCGTGTTGGGGCAGGGGTGGGAATTTGAACGCAGTAATTCCCAAACTGTTTTGACCACTGACTCTTTTTCCAGGAACACCATGTGAGACTGTATTTCTTTGAACACACTTTGGAAAATGCTGCCCTTGAGCAAACCATTTTCAACTCAAGCCTCAAGTGTACAACGGGCTCTTAGTTTTGGTCTCTCTTTCTTTTTGTGCCTGCCAAAGCCATATTAAAGTTCTTTGGTACATTGATTTATTGAATAGCACTGATTTATTGAGGACCTACTGAGGGCCTACCCTCTGCTTGCTGCTGGAGATACAAAGATGAGCAGGACTTATGGTCACCGCCCTCAGAAAGTTCTCACGCTACCAGAGGAACCAGACACAATGCGAGTGATCAGGTTCCAGGTTCCCAAGCCATATGAACGTGGCACTTGGCAATGATGGCACAAAGAATGGTGACAATGTGTCCCAAAGTCAAGGAAGCATCCTGTGAACAAGCTGTAGCTGCCACTCATTGACTGCCTATCTGATATCCATGCCTCACTTGCCAACGGTCCCCTTATTTCTGCATCAAAAAATTCTTGTGTTTCCTGGGAAGCTGGCTCTACCAGTATTAATCTAGTCAGCACCTTCCATCTCCCTGAACAAGGGCAAGTTCAGAAGCAGCGAATGGCCTGAGCCAGCCCAGGTAGGACGAATCTCAGGAATTATGCCTGGAATGTTTTGCCTGGTGATATACGGTAGCCATTTCTGCCACTCTGAGAAAACCCCGCCCAGAACAAAGCAGGATATAGAGGATGGCAGAACTGAGAGAAGCACAAGGAAATGAGCCAAAGACCTGGGACCAAGTGCATTAAAGCCTACCTTACCTTTTCACTCTTCAGTACTCTGAGGACAAATTTCCTTTGTTGCTCCAGCCAATTCGTCTTAAGTTTCTGTTTCTTGCGCTTGAAATATCCTAAGTGATATAATCCTGTGCCCAGGTCTTTGCCTTGGCATTCTCTCCAACGAAAATAGCCACTTTCGCAGTGGTTAAGAATCCACCTGGCAAGGCAGGGGACATGGGTTTGAGCCCTGGTCCGGGAAGATCCCACATGCCCCGGAGCGACTAAGCCCGTGTGCCACAGTTACTAAGCCTGCGCTCTGGAGCCCACGAGCCACAACTACTGAAGCCCATGTGCCACAGCTACTGAAGCCCGTGCGCCTAGAGCCCGTGCTTCGCAACAAGAGAAGCCACCGCAATGAGAAGCCCGCGCACCGCAACGAAGAGTAGCCCCTGCTCGCCGTAACTAGAGAAAGCCCGCGTGCAGCAATGAAGACCCAATGCAGCGAAAAATAAATAAATAAAATTTTTTTTAAATTCTTAAAAAAAAAAAAGAAAATAGCCACCTTTCCACTGACCAGGGCCTACTCAAGTTCTGCCATCACCCTGCACCCTTCCTGGGTCAGCTGAGTTCATAGTACTCCCTCCCTCCCTTACCACTTATTTGCACTATGTTCATTTAGCACTCAAATACTTCTGTGTTGAAACACCAATGTACACACACACACACACACAAACACACTCACTGATGTATATGTCTTGTCTCCTAAATTAAACTGTAAATTTTTGAAAATAGAGATTATAGGGCTTCTCTGGTGGCACAGTGGTTGAGAGTCCGCCTGCCGATGCAGGGGACATGGGTTCGTGCCCCGGTCCAGGAGGATCCCACATGCCGCGGAGCAGCTGGGCCTGTGAGCCATGGCCGCTGAGCCTGTGCGTCCGGAGCCTGTGCTCCGCAACGGGAGAAGCCACAACAGTGGGAGGCCCGCCTACCACAAAAAAAAAAAAAAAGAAAGAAAGAAAATAGAGATTGTAACTTATTATGTTACAGTGAATAAAGTATAAACATTTGTTGAATAGATATTAAAGTTTTCCATTGTACTATCCCATTTCCGGCAGCTCTGAGCACAATGCCTGAGTTATAGCAGAATCGTAATAGTCAACCACATGTTGCTTATCAGCTGTCACCCCTCTTGGCATCACTCTTGATTCTTCCCAAGAGGCAAGGATCATTCCCCCTCTCATCGCCCGTAGTATCATCACAGCTATTACATTGTTGCTTTCATTTATTTCTGAAGCTCTTCCCTTGCTAGATTGTAGAGACAGACACCATAATTTCCCATCTTTATCTCTCCAATGCCTTATCAGGTACGTAGTAGATACTTAATAGATCTTGTTAAATATAAATGAGAGTAAATTATTTTATTTCTAGTTCTTGCACTGATATTTAAATTGTCTATACTATTCCAACTGATAAAATAATTCTTCCATTTTGTTCAAACATATAACAGACATACATAATAGGCTAAGTGGTAAAATGGGCTTATGCAGTACATTTCTTTTATTCATTCAGAGACAAAGCGTATTAGTTGAAGAATAATCTTATCAGAAAAGCTTCTATGTCAAATTTTGTACTTCGATAATAATGATTTCTTTCAGGGATGACAAACTGCTATGAAAGCTCAGCAATGGGCGTGGCTAACTCAATATGGTAAATCAGGAAAAGTTTTAGTTTTTCCAAACCATAAAAAAATGAATATATTCCCATTTGACTACCTTCCAAGGATGCTGCAATATTTAACACTGTTATTTATGGAACACAGTAATATGCATTGAGAAAGAACTGTGTAAGCAGCATTCCTGCAAATAATGTTTGGATGAGAACTTCCCCCAGCAAATATTTTCTCCATTATAAAATGTTCAAAAGTATGCAGAGATAAACCGTAATTACTGGAGACTTTGTAATTAGCGTGCAAGCTTAGGGCGATCCATAGTAGGCTAATGGTTGCGTTCACAGAAGGCTGCAACAACCTTCTGGAGCTGGGAGACACAGTACTCAGTAGCACAACAACCAATAGAATACTGTTGACCAGAAGGCCAAATTAGAAATAAAAATATTTTTATTGGCTCTGTTTTTAAACAATAGTTAATTTTGCAATTAGTTTTTATGTAGAAACACTACAGTATTTGTCTAAAATATACAGTAATTTTTTACTGTACTATATTTATTTAAGATTGGATATTTTACTACTGAAGTACAAAGTGGGTGCAAATTTTACATAGTGATTTGTTGTAAACACTTCACCATCATAAAAAAGTATGTCTGAAGTGCCTCTTTAATCAGGTACTAGCGATGTAGATAAATATGGCCCTATGCTCTTAGGAACTTATCGACTGTGTAATGTTTATCTTTACTATTCTAGTCTAGGACAGGCAAGATGGAGTCAAGTTTCCCAACAGATTCTACATGTGTGCCAATATGCTTTTTAAGCTACACTGAGCAACAAACTACATACAACAAAATAAATATTTGTTCCTGTGCAGTCAATTATATACTAAGAAATTCCTTATTGAAATCTTTCTCTCTCATCCCCCAGTGTTCCTAAATAGTCTCAGAATTTAGAGCAATAAACTTAAATCAGAGAGGCCTCAAAAACAACGAACGAGACCAAGGATGGAGTGAGGCTGGCAAATGCAGTAACTAGTTCGTCAGTAAACATTTCAGTCAGTCAACAATATTTATTTCTGACTTGATCAACTTCGTATGGCAGCTTACTATGCATAGTGAGTTGACAGGCTTAGTTTAGGGCCAAAGAAGTTTGAGCTGTTGCAGAACAGTGGGAAGAGGTAGCAAGAGTCAAGTGATAGCCTTGGAGCTTTCAGCTTGGAACGGTGCTAGCACTGGCCAGACTAATGTCTTGGACTCATTAAGACCTCTTGAATTTGCTGTAGGTCACCTGGAGTTTTGTAATCAGAAAAGTGATGAGCTAAGATTGTTGCTATGACTCATGATTGATGAAGGACTTTAAAGTACTGAGGTTTTTATGCACACTAATTGATACTGTTTCTTTCAAGTGTGCAATCATACAGCGATCACCAGACTCTTCAAAAAATGAACACAACAAATAACTCAGAAACACAATCCTAATGACCATATTTTCAAAAAAGTTTTTTTCCCCTTGAGATACCTACATAAGAAACTACAATGCTTTAAGATTTGTAAACAGTTTCTTTTGCTGGCATATGTTCATTTTAATCTGTGGCAATTGTAAAATATTTCACTTAAAGCTTAGTAGGTTCAATTTTTCTTCCTTAGCCATCTTTCCCTTCCCAGATATTTACATGAAGACTTAACCAGAGCCCTATTTTCAGATGTGATAGAATGAATAGGTGGGTCCTGGGCTAGAGTCCTCCCCGAAAGACCAAGCAGTATCCCTGGATCCTGAGACAGCTTGGGGCAAAGTGGCTGGAAATTCTCAGCCACTTTGATGATGGTGATGGTGGAGGGTGCATTAGATGGAGACAAAAAGCATCCTGAGGTTTAGAGACATATCGTCTAGTTGATGTCGGAGCTGAGGATATTGGCTACACAGCATCCCATGGTGGCGTGTACAGCAGAGAAATTATCTTTTGGTTTTCCACCAACCCACGCATTTCCCACCTTTTTTTTAAGGGCCTTTATTTGTTTATTTAAATTACATTTTACCTAAATTAAAAGAAAAATAGTTAAGAAGTATAGTGCTTACTTTGAGCCAGCCATGTTCTAAGTGTTTTTTTCATGTATTAACTCATTTAATAATATTGATTCTATACGGTATGCGCTTTCCTCTTTTACAGATGAAGAAACTGAGGCACAGAGAGATGAAAGAAGTTGTTTAAGGACATAGCCAGTAAGTGAAAGAGCTGAGATTTGAACCCAGGAGTTTAGCTAACTGGTCTTGTCCTCTTAATTTCTGCTTTTTACTGTTTCAATGTGTTAAGTCTATTAAATGAGATACCATACAAAAAATGAAAAACACAGGACTGCGCATAGAAGATGCTCAACAAAATTTAGTTCCCCTTATGTTAAAATGCTGCTGTATACCTGAAACTAACACAACATTGTTAATGAACTATACTCCGATATAAAATAAAAATTAAAACAATGTTGATGTATATGTTTACTTCTAGGGAGGGCAGAGTCCGTTATTGCTGAGATTAAGACTGTAGGCTCAGCAGTTAGTCAATCTGGGTAAAATCCTGCCATCTCTTACTAGCTGTGGCCATGTGAAAACTATATAACCTCTGTGTACCTTCCTATCCTCATTTGTAAAATGGGTTTTACAGAGTAGTGATCTCAGAGGGTTGCTGTGGGGTTAAATGAGATATCATGTAAAATTCTTGCACAAGTCTAGGTACATGGTAACCACTGATGAAATTTTGTTGTTAGTAGGGAGCGTATACGGAATGATTTAATACCCAGCATTCCACTGGGAATATAGTGGGTAGTTAGTAAATATTTAACGAATGACTGAATAGACATATGACTTAATTAATTTGTCCAAGTTTGATTTGCCCCAGGGATGACTGGGGGCCACAGAGGTTGTATAATATTTTCCTGCTCCCTGAAGGGTGCCAGGATGACTCAGCAAACCCTCATTCCAGCATCTGACAGTGATATGCTAAGCTGCTTGGGCACCATCTGACTTTGACATGATCCCAACTCTGACACATTTCATGGTTTTAGACACTGACAAACCCAAGCCAGGTCAGTCCCAAGGTGCTGAGAGTCGCTGCAGATTGGGGCACAGCCAGAAGAAAATACAGTTATTTCACATTGCTCACAATATGCAACACATGTGACTTTCTAATGAGCTTCCTAAATGACAATAATTCCTTTAAAAAAAGTCTATATAACAAACACAATGTTTACAGTGCTGTCCCTCTGAGGTAGCAGAAGGTCTGGGAATATCTTTGGAATAACAAAAATAGGAAGAGAAAAAGTGGTTTAATATAGTTTTGGTGTTTTGTGTACTTAATTGTTAGATAATTAGTGCATTACAAAAGTATATTAATTAGTGTATTCTATTCATGCTGTCATTTATTTGTCTAACAAATACTTATTAACTCCTACTATATGCCAGGCACTATTCTAGGAGTTGGGGACACACTGGTGACCAAAACAGATCAAAATTCTATCAACTATACAACAGAAAAGTTACATCAGAATTGCATTACTTCAGTGTCATAATACTTTTCTTAAAATACCGTGAAGTTGATAAATTCAATAATGGAATGTTCTATGGCTCTAAATCCCATAGTCTTTACTAAATTGTAAATATAATTGAAAAATGTTATTATTCCTTTAGAAAAATGTATCTATGAAATTGTGGCTCAATTGTCGTGCCTGTCAAAAACATGACGGTAAAATCTGAGAAAGTTAACAGGGGCCAATTTCTCTAAACCAGAATTTTGAATATTATTTTCCATGAACTGTTAATAGGTATTCGGCTTAAAAGCAAAAAGTGAATTTCCTGCATAAATAACTTTGAAAATATATCTGTGCTTCCTGAATATCCAAGCATGAAGACTAATACTCAGGATTTCCCAAACCTATTTGATCATGGAACCCTCTTTCTAGTGGATCCTTTTGTTGGACAATTGTTTTACTGAACACATTTTGGAAAAAAAAAATATTTGCCAAGACTCCTGTGTAATTTCAGGGCATAAAGGAATTATAGACAATGGTAGACTTGTAAGAGAAAAAAAATTGAAGAACCAATTTTTCATTTGTTTTGTAAGATGAATGAAAGGACAATAAAACTGCACCTGAGATCAACAGTTTTCCTTCCTAAACAATGTCTGTATTTGACACATGTTCTTCTTCACAGCAGTGAGATGCCTCTCTCTTTCTTTTGATGGCAACGGACACATCTGCACCTCCCTTACTCCATGGACCTGACCTTGTATGTGGAACCACCCCTACTCAACAGCTGCCTTTCAACTTCCTCCATGTCAGTCACCCTCTTTTTCTAGGCTTGTTCACACAGAAGACTATTGAAACAAAAAGTTATTTTCCTTTTGTTTTGGAATAGGTAGTGTATTTACATGGTTCAAAATTCAAGAGGTACAGAAGAGTGAAAAATCCCTCTTCCACGTCAGTTCTCCAAATACCCGGTACAATTAATGTTGCTAACTTCTGGTGTATCCTTCCAGCAATATACAAGCAACATATGCATGTATATTTTCTCCACCCACCAATGTCTATTATAATACTTTTCACACCTCTTTTTTTTCTCTTAGCAAGTTATATCAGAGATTATTTTTGACCAGTCCCTGAGGAGTTTCCACATTCTTTTTTGCTTACTGTGTGCAAAATACTGCACCAAACACTTCGTGCCCTAAGTTATTTAACTAGTACACTACTGATTAACATCATTATTTCCGATATTTTGCTATTGTATGTATGTACATTGTATGTACATTGTACGTATGTAAATATTGTTGCAAAGAGTAACCTGGTCACATTCATCATCTCACATCCTTGAGAGCATGTTGGCCGTATGCATTTTAAAGCATTTTTCAGTCAAAGTATATGCATCAGTAATTTCATAGATGTTGTCAAATTCTTCCTGTGGAAGGTAATAACAGGAGTTGTAACAATACACACTCCCACCAATAATATTTAAAAGTTCTTCTTTCACCTACGCCCATGACAGCACTGTACCAAACTTTAAAAAAATTTTTTAAATTAATTAATTGATTTATTTTTGGCTGCATTGGGCTTTCTCTAGTTCTGGCGAGCAGGGGCTACTCTTCGTTGAGGTGCGCAGGCTTCTCATTGCGGTGGCTTCTCTTGTTGCGGAGCACAGGCTCTAGGCACTCAGGCTTCAGTAGTTGTGGCTTGCGGGCTCAGTAGTTGTGGTGCGCGAGCTCAGTAGTTGTGGCTCGCGGGCTCCGGAGCACAGGCTCAGTAGTTGTGGCACACGGGCTTAGTTGCTCCGCGGCATGTGGGATCTTCCCTGACCAGGGCTCGGACCCCTGTCCCCAGCACTGGCAGGCGGATTCCTAACCACTGCGCCACCAGGGAAGTCCCTGTACCAAAGTTTTTGATCTTTGCACATCTAATAGGTGAAAAAGATATCTTAGTATAAATTTGGAATTTATCCCTTGAAGAAGCAATAGGGTTTTTTAATTGAAAAAATTTTATAGAAATCATTCAAGAATATATTGCATATTTCTCTAGCCCTCTTGTACAACTTATATACAAGTTAATCCTTCTAATGGTCCTTTGACGTTTAGCTGTCATCATAATGGACAAGAATTCTGTGCTCTAATGCGGTGATACATTAAAGGGTAGTGAGGCCTAGAGGCTTTTTGCCAGGAGTGGGACTGGTTTCTGGATACTGTGCCTCTATTGCTTTTCTGGCTACTTAATTTCTTTCAGCTGTGGCTTTTTGTGTACGTGAGTATCTTCTTGGCTTCTAATCTGGTTCCTTAATTAACATTTTATCAACTGAAGGAGGGCATGAAAGATGTTCCTAGACTTCAAAATACTAACTTCTAATAGCTCCCATTTATTAAGTATCTTTTGTGTTTCAGGTAGATGTGTGTATGCATTATCTGATTAAATCTTTATAGAGACCTTAGCGGTAGATATTATGACTTGCATCTTACTGTTAAATTTTACTGATAGGCTATATATATATGGCAGAGTTGGGATTCATTGTTCCAATGGCCATATCAACTCTCTCCTACCTCCAGAAGAAAAGGTATTAGCTTTGTGACAACTGTTTTCTTCACTGTTCAAAGACCCTTTTCTCCACTTATGTTTGGATTCCCAGATGTGTTCTCGGGGTCTGGGGTTGCTCTGCATGTGACCTCTGGAAGCACATGGCACCACTGCCTATTACTTTATACTCAATATGCTTTTTTTTAAAAAAAAATAAATTTATTTATTATTTATTTATTGGCTGTGTTGGGTCTTCATTGCTGTGCGCGGGCTTCTGTGCACGGGCTTTCTCTAGTTGTGGCGAGCGGGGTGTACTCTTCATTGAGGTGCACAGGCTTCTCATTGCGGTGGCTTCTCTTTGTTGTGGAGCATGGGCTCTAGGTGTGTGGGCTTCAGTAGTTGTGGCATGCGGATCAGCAGTTGTGGCTCACGGGCTTAGTTGCTCTGCTGCATGTGGGATCTTCCCGGACCAGGGCTCAAACCTGTGTCCCCTGCACTGGCAGGCGGATTCTTAAGCACTGTGCCACCGGAAAAGTCCCTCAATATGCTTTTGAAGCCAGAAGCCAGGAGTATCTTAATGTGAACCAAAATAACTGAAAAGTCAGGTCAGCAATCATTTTAGCAATAAATGTCTGCTTCATTATATTGTGAACTCTCTCTCTAATGAATTCCCTTTTCAAAGGATTTTATGTGAAGCATGTGACAAGCAGTATATTCTGTTTTGGAATTAGCAAGGAGAGTCAAAGAGCTTGGCATCTGGGCATACAGGTGTCTGATTTATCATTTCCTATCTGCCTCAGCCGCCTCTAAAGTTCCTTTGTTGTTGCTTTATCACGAGATAGAATTTTCCTTCTTCTTGTCCACTCGTAATGCCACGGGAGAGAAATACCCAAAGCTTTGAAAACCTTTGTCTTTGGTTGGGTTAAATTTGTTTTCTTTCCACTTGTGTTTAACAATCTAGCTCCCGAGCATCGTGATGCCGTCCTGGGAGGGGCTCGTTTCTGCTCTTGCTCCTCCAGCTGCAGATGCTCGCCTCACAAAAAGCCAAATTCCTTTCGGATTAAGGAGAGGCACATGTTTCTGCATCTGGGATTCAGGAGGTCTCTTGCTACAAGGAAACAAGTGTTCTCGGAGTTTCCTGGGATGGCCCTGAAGAAATTCTCACTGGGGGGCTGCCCAGCTCTGTCCACAGGCCTGTGTAGAGGACAGGCTAGGAGGTGCAGAGCCCCTGACTCACACCAGGGGGTCATGCCTTAACACCCTTGAGACAGAACCTCTTTGAGTGTCAGACTGGCCAACTGAGGGCAGATATTTCGTATATAGAAACTGTAAAATATTACTCCCCCAGTAATAATAATTTTTATCTTCACCAGTTCCACTTGAGAAACAAATGGTTTAAATTCCCTCTTTTGAATTTTTATGATTCCAGTTTTTGAAAGAAATTGTTAAGGTTTGAGATTTTCCCCTTTCACTTCAAATCACCTATGTTGACTGGACATCACGGCTTTTCGGTTCATTGTCTATTTTCAAACCTCAACAGACACACTCGAACTTCTGATAACTAAGACTTGTAAACAGAAGGCAGCAAACTGATGAGCACTTGCGGAATGTGTCCTTCCCCAGAGAGCAGAAGAACAAATCAAGACGAGAACCTTGGATATTGACTACATTTTAATCCTTTCTCTTTTTTTAGGCGGAGGGTAGATTTCTTGAAATATAATTTTTAAGCATGATTCTCTTTACTTGGTTTTGTGGTTTATAGGGATTTCCCATTATCTCTGTTAGATCTTCTTTGTTTATTTTCAGTGTCATTTTCTTTTGAATTATTTGATTAATTTCTTTTTTATTTTAAAAACTGTCCTCCTTTTTATCTTTTATTTATCCGTTTATCCGTCGACGAACACTTGGGTTGCTCCCACCTTTTGGCTATTGTGAATACTGCTGCTATTAAAATGAGTGTACAAAACAAAATCCTTTCTTTTTGAAAAAGGAAAACTGTAGCAAATTACCAACACTGGACCTACAAGAAACTTAAACCAAGTAATCAGTTAGTATCCTCTCTCCTCCCCAGATGTTGCTTTTAACTGGTTGTTCCAGTTCAATTCCTTTTACAAACTACATTATGTATTTTAAAAAACACAGTATGTTAAACTCCCCGGAGTGGAAGTTACAGTTTAAACTAGTCTAGGATGCCTGCTCTTCCCTTTCCAGTATTAATACAGCCCCTAGTTTTACTTTACAAAAATCACTTTCTGCATATCTTAAAACCCCCACTGACTCCGTTAAAAAGATATTATGAATTTGTAAGGTGTCGACGCTCTGTAATATGATTTATGAATGTCTATTATGTTTTGGCTTCACGTAGTGTGAGATGTAATTACAAGGTAATGACGTATGTTTCCGTATGTGTCACGAGCTACGTTTCATTACTTTGTGTTTCTGTAGTTTGACACACTTATAAAATGGGTCCAAGTTGCCAATTCAATGGCAAAGCTATTATCTGCATTTGGATGCCTTTCGTTAAAAAAAGTTGCGATGTTGAGATTATTTTCACGCCGTGGACATTTGGGGCAGCTAGAAAAATCTATAGACTCCTCCATATAATTTGAAAACTTCTTAAAATACATAGATGTTCAAAGAAAACCAATTTTGTTGACATGAAGCTTATTCTTATTTCCCACTACTTGGTGTCACCTCTCAAATGTTGTTACCACAGACCCACACACAACATAGATAGGCTTCTAGGTTAGAATCAGATTGAAAACACTTTTAAGGAACCTTTCTTCTTAAAGAGCTAGTAAAGATGTGGAAGGAAGCCAGGATTTTAAGCTTAGCCATTGCCTCCAATCCCGGCCACTTCCCCCGTTGCCCCAGTGCCCTTAGGATTTCGATTCTCTCCCTTTCTTCTGGTCTCTTCTGTCTGAGGGAAAATCCTGGTGATTGCTAATGCATCCTTATTAAATAATTGAAAAGGCTACTTGTATTTGTAACAGAAATGTACGTTTGTGTTCTTCAGCTTGATTTCTTTGACTTTTGTTCTAGCCTCTGAGGACATGGGTTTCGTTCAGTGGATGATGATCTTTTGTTCTGCTGAACATTTTAATGGGTCTGGATATAAATGTTTGTTGTAAGGGAATGACTTCATTTCTCTTTTTTTCTGAAGGGAACATAATTTGGAGAACTGGGGGCAATCTGGGAAGGAAGGATGAAAGAAGGGAGGACAAGAATAAAGGAGGTAAGGGGCTTCCCTGGTGGCACAGTGGTTAAGAATCCGCCAGCCAATGCAGGGGACACGGGTTCGAGCCCTGGTCCGGGAAGATCCCACATACCACGGCGCAAATAAGCCCGTGCGCCGCAACTACTGAGCCTGCGCTCTAGAGTCTGTGAGCTACAACTACCGAGCCCGCATGCCGCAACTACTGAAGCCCGCGCACCTAGAGCCTGTGCTCCACAACAAGAGAAGCCAGCACAATGAGAAGCCCGTGCACTTCAAGGAAGAGTAGCCCCCGCTCGCTGGAACTAGAGAAAGCCCATGTGCAGCAACAAAAACCCAACGCAGCCAAAAATAATAAAATAAATAAATTTAAAAAAATAATAAAGGAGGTAAGATGTGAAAATTTTGCGTGATACACGATGTAACCCTTTAACGTGCCCACAGATCTTCAATAAAGTCATTTTTTTTTTTTTAACAAAAGGAGTAGTGAAAACAGGTGAAGGGGGTGATTTCTGTGTACAGAGCGAGCATGCATGAATTCAGGAACCAGAACAGAGTGAATGGAACAGAATTTTATGGACAATTTTGACAATTTGAATGAATGGAGATGACACCAAATATATGTTATGCTCCAAGGGCCAATAGGAGTCTGGATGACATCTAAGATACTCAAAGAGAGGGGAAAGAAAACAAACAAACAGACAAAAGAAACTCTAATGTTTTCAGTTTGAGGTAGCTGTCACTCCCGGATGACATTCCTTTCCTACTTCCATTGAAAAATAATGATTCGTTTATTTCTTTTTCATAGACAAGTTGATCTCTCAGCTGTTAATTATCTGCTTTCCTTAACTCTCTCTAAAGCATCTCCTTCAGGACTCCTTTCTTCTGTGGAGTTTGTCGTTGACTCTGCAGGTGAATTAGCTGGCACAGGGGGCAAAGAGGCCACTGTGGGGAGTGGATTTCTGTGGTCAGCCCTTTGGCTGCTTATGAATTGTATAATCTTAACTTTTCCAAGCTCCCGTTTCTTTATTGGCAACAACATTTCATAAGACTGTATTAAAATGTTTTTGAAAATTTGTATCCGCCAGATGTTTTAAAAAAACATTTACAAAAACCAGAACATAATGTAGCTAGTTTTAGTAGAGAAGAAAGTTATTAAAGATGGTTTACAGAATCTTTGGAAAGGCCAGAAAATCAGACATGGCGGCCTCATAGCCAAGAAAAATATTGAATTCACTCCCGGCTTGGGCGAGGGCCCAGCAGTCCATGCTACCAGGCTGAGCAAAGGACACTTACTGCTATGAACCCTGTTCCTCTCGCCTCTGTGCCCTGACACACCATGAGCGCCGGGGACGGGGCGGCCTGTGCAGTCTCCTTCTCTCTTTGCTCCCTTCCAAACCCAGCCTTGTTTGGAGGAGTCTGATTAGCCTAACCTAGGCTCCATGACTGAGGCTGAGAAACTCAGCCCTGGTTTTGACCACAAGACTCACAAAGAGGGAAAGTCCATACATTTAAGGAGATTTTTTTATGGCTGGTGACTACAAAGCATGACAGACCTACTACAATCCGAAAATGTATGGTACCTGGGACTTAATGATAGCTCAAGAAATGTATTTACTACTGTTACCACAGGTATTATGAAAAGAAAATGAGATAAATTAGGTTACTCTTGATAAGTACGCCTGTATCCTTTTGTTAGCTCTTTCACACTTTTTAAGCACACATCAGGTACAAAATATTTTAAAGAGCACAAACACAACCATGTGTACATTGCAAGACAGCGCACTGAGTGTGTTAGACGTCTTGTGTTTTTCCCTCAATCTTCACTTTCTGTTCTCCTCCACCCATCTCTGGAGACTAGGGCTTTGACTGAAGGTAGCAGCTTCCTTAACCTGACTTCTGGTCGACTTTTCCAGTGGGAACCCTCAGCAGGACATCAGAGGGAAGAAGGGGAGTAAAGACAGATATTTATTCCCCAGGCTCTTTTCCTGCAGGGTGCAGGGATCACTTTGGGTTGGTTGCATCCCTCGATCCAAAGGCACATAATGTTTACAATATTGTCAATGAGAGGTGACAGTAAGTAGTGGGAAAGAAGAACAAACTCCATGTTTGTTTTATTTTTAAAATTTTATTGGAGTACAGTTGATTTACAATGTTGTGTTTGTTTCCAGTGTACAGCAAAATGATTCACTTATACCTATACATATATTCATTCTTTTTCAGATTCTTTTCTCATATAGAGTATCACAGAATATTGAGTAGCGTTCCCTGTGCTATACAGTAGGTCCTTGGTTATCCATCTTATCTATAGTAGTGTGTGTCAGTTAATCCCAAGCTTCTGATTTATCCCTCCCCCCACATTTCCCCTTTGGTAACCATAAGTTTGTGTTTGATATCTGTAAGTCTGTTTCTGTTTTGTAAATTAGTTCATTTGTATCATTTTTAAAATTAGATTTCACATATGAGCGATGTCATATGTTATTTGTCTTTCTCTGACTTCACTTAGTATGATAATGTTTAGGTCTGTCCATGTTGCTGCAAATGGTATGATTTCCTTCTTTTTTATGGCTGAGTAATATTCCATTGTATATAGGTACCACATCGTCTTTATCCATTCATCTGTTGATGGACCTTTAAACAACCTAAATGTTCATGTTGTTTAAAATGCTACTTGTATCTGTAACAGAAATGTATGTTTATGTTCTTTAGCTTGGTTTCTCCATTTTTTGCTGGAGTCTTCAGAGGATGATCAGTTTATGAAGCTTTCTCCGTCTTGGGGTTCAGCTCCCCTGGGGTTCTTTAGTTTGAGGATGGTAACAATGCTCCTGGTAACTAGCTCTGTGGTACTGCACTATGTTTTGTAGTTTCCCTAAATCCAGACCACATCCTTGAAAGTAATCCCTTAATTAAATTCTCCCCAAATATACAGTTTGACTGTGCCATCTCTTTCCTACCTAGACTCTGACTAATACCATTGTTGAAAGATACTGTAGATATATATAGCAACATTTGTTTAGAATTTTTTTAAAAAATTGTGTTTCCTACATCTTTTAAAATGTTAGTTTAATTTAAAATGTGCACACATTGAAGGATAGTGTTTCCAGTAGAAGTTACGGGAAGGTGAGCTTTCACTTCTAATAATTAATTTGGTGAAGATTTATTTGGTTTCTTTGCTATTCCAGGCCCTGAGCAAAAATTTCAAATAGTACAGTGAATGAGACCTGTGTTCATCTCTAAGTCTTAAAGAGATAAGATCTCAGGAAACTGGAATTTAGTTTTTACAACACTTTCAAGTATGTAATAGCTATTGAAATAGAAATAATGACTAGAATTATTTATGTGGTCATAATAAATAATTGATAATAGGAAGAAAAAAATGTACAAACACTGTCTAGATTGTCTACTTTCTTTTGATGGTTATTTTGAATTCTATAAAGTAAGTTTGCAGGCATATTTACAAAATTATAATTTTTGAAATATAAGAATATCCAGGAGGAACCATTCAATTTTCTTTGGGCAACTCAGTTTTCCTGAGAGTAAAGCAGAGGTTAATTTGTATGTGAGTTAAAATCCCAAGAGTGCATAAAGATCCCTCAGTTAAAAATGGATTATCTTGCCAGTTGTTCACACACACACACACACACACACACACACACACACACACACACACACACTGAATCACTTTTACAATTTTTACTGTATTTTCTACTAGTGCTATTACTTTTGGTTTCATACATATAAAGATATGTATCCTGAAAACTCCTCCTGTCTTGTTGTGAGATGAGGGTACAGTAAAGGAATGTATAAATGTTTGCATCGAAAGCATCATTTTATGCAATTATCAAGCAGGTATCACGTAATAGTGATGAAGAGTTTTTTTAATTTAAAAACAAATTTTATTGGAGTATAGTTGATTTACAGTGTTGTGTTAGTTTCTGCTGCACAGCAAGGTGAGTCGGTTATACGCATACATATATCCTCTCCTTTTTAGATTCTTTTCCCATATAGGTCATTACAGAGAATTGAGTAGAGTTCTCTGTGCTATACAGTAGGTCCTTATTAGTTACCTATTTTATATATAGTAGTGTGTGTATGTTGATCTGATGAAGAGTTTTAAAATCCTTCTTAATTACTCCTATTTGTATCACCCAGATGTCAGTGTAATAGGCATTTTATGAAATATTTTCATACCCTGTACTTTTTTTGTTGTTGCCTCCGAGGCTCCCCACCCACTTTGTCAATGGCAGTTGTCCTCTCAGCAGGAGGGCGGGTACCAGCTGGAACAAAGAGGGCATTGATCAGCTTTGAGTTCCAAAGCCAACTTAAAAAAAAATTCCAGCAAGAGGGTTGAGCCTTTTAGAGACTGAAAAGGGTTTTCTAGAATGCCAAAAAGAAAAAAAGAGAGAGAGAGAGAAAGAAAACAAGAAAGAAAGAAGAACAAGAGAAGGGAAAAAAAATCCCTACTGGTCACATATCAAAAGCAAAGACAGAGGGTTTTGTCTATCAACCCCAAGCAGATGGAAAGCAAGGGGAGAAAATGGAGAGGCTCCTGGTCAGAGAGGCAGATGCCAAGAGGGACCAGGGTCAGGAAAGAAGGTGTCCTCTCTTACCCCTGAGGCTAAACCCTGGGGCATGTTGAAAGTAAGTATAGCTGGGCGTGGCGCTTGAAAGCTGATAGACAAAATAAAACAGAGAAACTGTGCAGAATTCTGGTGTAGTGGGACTTGCTCTTCCCTTCCCTGGGCACTGCCTAAGACTAAAGACCACCTTAGACAAGTTCTTGGCCCAAAGTGGCACATTCTAGGCCTGTGCTACTCAAAGTGTGGTCCTGAGAAGGTGCTGGCCTCCAGTCCACACTGAGATCAGTTCTGAAATGGGGAGTAAGCATTTAGAAACTTTTATACCAATTTGATAGACTAGTGTTATGGACTGAATGTTTGTGTCCCCCCCAAATTCATAGGTTGAAATCCCATCCCCAAATGTGATGGCATTAGGAGGTGGGGCCTTTGGGAGGCGATTAGGATGAGACAGGTCATGAGGGTGGAGAGCTCATGAGTGGGGTTAGTGCCCTTGGGAAGAGTCAGGAGAGAGCTTGCTTCCACTCTGCTTTCCTCTGTGTGAAGATAACATGAGACACTGGAGGTCTGCATCCTGGAAGGGGGCTTTCACCAGAACTGACCCTCCTGGTGCCCTAATCTTGGACTTCCAGTCTCCAGAAATGTGAGAAATAAATATCTGGTGTTTATAAGCCACATAATCTATATTTTTCTTTTAGGAGCCCAGATGGGCTAAGACAACTGATTTTATACCTCTTGACTCAAATAATTATTTTTAAAAACTGGGGCTTGTATTGTGTGCCCTTTTTACTATTTTATTTGTCTAGTAATTGATTTTTATTGTACTTTACAAAAATATGGGTCTGCTGTGGATTGGGGGCAGGGGTGGGAATCCACTATAGTTTGAGGAGTGATGTCCTGAAGGAAACGTTACAAGTGGCTGAGCGAGGGGTGAGATAGAGGGCTGGAGGTCAGACTCCTCACTCTCCTCCAACTCCTTCCACGTGCATGGGCCATGGGAGAAGCCCAGAAGTAAGTGTGCTTGGTCAGGAGGAGACATAGAAAGTCCCTGGAATGAGAATCCATGAGCTGGCAATGCGAACAAGAACAGACTCCACTGCACAGGCTGCAGGATAGATGGCTTAAACCAGAGCAGGAGGAAGGGCGTGGCTGACACTCAGGTGGGTCCACAAAGCCAGGGAGAGGCAACCAGTAGGAGAACAACTCTCATGATTCCACCAGACCCGGACATCAGTACCATGGGCCCATAGGACAGCCCATGACTGGCAGACATTACTGTAGAAGTCAATGAGGACCACAAGCCATCCATTCCCGGGATCTCTGGGGGTGGTCTCAAAGTGTCTTCTGTCCCAGTAACTCATGGCCTTGAAAATCCCCCATACATTCAGAACCCATCCTGGGAATGAGGGTAGAGAACAAAAGGACCGAGGATTTACTCTAAAATGACTGCCCCAAAGAGATTATATACTGTCATTCAACAGTCATGTTTTCTCTCAGTACCCAGCAGTGCGATAGCTTGGGAGCAAACTTAAGTTAGATGTAGAAAATAAACTACATTTCTTTCACACCTGACTGGTAGTGCATAAATTGGCCCTGCCATATGCCCAATAAATTGTGACAATAAAAATCATGCCTGGCATATAGTACACTCTTAATAAAGGCTTACTGAAATATTAAAGGGAGCTTTAAAAAATGTCACGTTTCAAAAATAGACACATAAGCAGAATGAGGATGCACAGGACCTGCAAATCTACTCCACACTTGGTGGCTCAAGCACTTCAGTTCCACTGCCCAGTGTTTTAGATGAAATAAATGAATTAGGTAAGAGAGTCATGACCATGTTGATTGGCAATCAAGCCCTGAGTAAATGGTCAGATAGGAGGTTTTCCAAATCACAGGAATCTGCCTTGGGAAAGGGAAGTCAAATTTAATCCACTTTTGAGGAGTCACTGAGCTTCTCAAAAGGATGGGATACAATAGACGGGGTTGGGGTGGGGTGCTTGCCCCTGAACTCCACACAGAGACTTCATCTTAACAATCCCAAGCTCTGTCTAGGACATTGCCTGTGCCTTTTGGGGACATCTGGTAGGTAACGATCTCTAGTCATTCTTTCAATAAACATTATAGCATCCTAGTAACTGTGCCAAGTGCTGGGCATTTCAAGATAATTAAAGATAATTTACAGATTCAGAGAGATTCTTCCCACTCTTAAGGAGATTGCATTGTAGTGGGAGAAGCACGAGGGTAAACAAAGACACAATGGAATTGGTGCCATTAACAAGAGTGAAGGGAGCTTTAGAAGAACAGAAGAAGGGAAACATCTATTTCTAGGCCTAGTCGGTGAAGGGTTTTGTAAGGAGGCAGCGATCTTCTGGACTGAGGGTTGTGTCATGCAGTGTGCACCAAGCATGGCTGGGAGAATCAGGCAGGAACTGAAGCCAGGAGAGGAGAAAAGCTAGGTCTAAGTTTACCAAGGCAATAGAGTTGATACGCTTAAGCGATTTGAGATGGTTCCGTGCCTAGAGCCAAGAGCCTCTGTGATGATGTGTGAAGAGTAGGAACGGGAAAATTCTGCAGGATCATACTGAGTGTCATAGACAGGTTTGAAGGCAGAATAACCTGACTGGATTTTTATTTTTGATGAATATTATTCTAGAAGTTACATGGCAGGTAGAGTGGGAAAAGACTGAAGATAAAAGAACGTAAGACTAGCTTACATAAGACCTAATGACAGATGCTAGCCTGGATCTTTGGTTTGTCCAAATCAGACTCACTCAGATCTTTTTCAGAAAAAAAGGGGGATGTCTTAATAAGCAAACTGAACACAGAAACCATCAAGACAGGCTAATCTCATGCCTGTGACATGAGTTCAATCTCATTGAAAGTTTCTCCTTCTCTCTGTGGTTATACACTCTCCCTCTCCATGGAACAGCCCATTCTTCCCATTTTCTTTACTCCAATTTCTAGAAGATGTTTTGCATATTAGTCTTTTCCCTACAAGGATGATCTTTATTGAACTTTCTTTCAATTTGGATTCTTCAGAGTCCTGGATCTCAAAGCATAGACAAATGGGATTTAGGCTTCATCCTACAGCACCAGAATGCCATACCTACTTGGGCGCTACTATTTTATTTAGTGCAGATTTACTCACAATATCTATTTGGTTTTTTTAAATAGCTGTCTCCTTTCCCTGTCTGTGAAGCCTCATCAGGAAAGTAGTTTTCACTGCCAAGATGGTTTCTCTTATTATACTCTTTTTAATGATCCAGAGAAGGGTGTGTCTTCCAGCCCAAATGGGGAGCCTAGTTTGGAGCAGTTCAGTAGGACACAAAGATAGAGAAGCATTCAAATATTCCTATCTTCTGCATCATTTGTAAACCTTTTTCACACGAACCATTGGTGGTCTGGCTTTTCACTGTTACTGGCTGGGTCTCAGCTGATCCCAGCAACCTTTGGAACCACAGAAGTTTGCTCAGGGTAGAAGTCTGGCTGGAGATAGTTGACTTAGGAGTCATTGACTATAGATGGCAGATCCCAACCTAATCTTTGGTAGGCACTGTCCCCAAGGTTCCTCAGTCTTCCACAACCCCGCAACCAAGTTCACATTTCCTCCAAAGATCTGTTGTCTGCAAGCGTACTTCAGCCCTCTGTCTGTGTTGGTTACAACCTACCACAGAGCTCCACATGTGCCTGGAGAGGTGAAACCATTTGCCTCTGCTTCCCCTTCATCCCCTTCCTTTCTCATCTCAAGCTTGGAATGAATTTGGCTAGATCTTCTCAGACAATGTTTTGTACCCCTTGTTTAAGCAAATGTAAAATGCATCTCTACGTATTCTCATGAAGCTCTCCCCCATACTCCTGAGACAACTCCTATAATAGTTTTGATAGTATTTTTATTTCCCACACTCGGATTTAGCACACCACTGGATCTAATGCTGTGTTTGAATCCTTATGACTGGCCTGTACCTCATTCCACTCTTGGGGGAAGCAGATGAATGCAGAGGTATAATTCAAAGGGACCCAGGAGTCGGGAAATCCAGACTGCGTTGGCTCCTCTCAGATGGTTCCAGTTGCTAGTGTGACAGTCTTTGCCAAGCAGGGCATTAATTTTAACCATAGAAACCTGGCAAGTCAGACAATTCAGCTTGACATTGCAATTCAGCAGTGGGTACTATTAGTTTTGGATCTGATTTTAAGTGGTCTCAGAATACCGGTTACACATAGAAAGGGTTTCCTGAAGCCAAGTCATGTGGTGGCCCTGTGTTTCTTTATCTGCTTTCAACCAGGCAACCTTGGACCAGAGCATGTGCTTTCCCAATGCAACCGTCTAATCGTATGAGAGGCGGTCGTCCAGCTCTGGGATTCTTGAATTTCATTTCTCTTTTTTTTTTCATTTTTTCTTTCTTATTTCTTTAGCAAAAATCAGAGCATGTACATTGTTGGGGAAAAATACAGGTAACTTGAAAGATCTTAAAAACCTCTTATATTTCCATCATCCAAAAGTAACCACCTTTAACAACTTGGTGCCTATTCTTCTAGAAAGGGCAGTACAAGGAGAAAGATACAGAGAGAGGAAGAATTTCACCTGCATTTCCCATTTCCTTGGAATTTCTCCAAAGCAAAAGCACCAAGCCTTGCTTTGGCCAGGATAGAATCCACTTTACCTTTGCCACACATGGATTGCTTGCTCCTCCATCCTGGAACAGGTTGTCCAGTCTTCCACAGCCCTACCAACAGATCCGCACCCCCTGTAAGGGACTGTGACTGCAAGGATACTCCTGACCCCTCTATTTGTGGTGTTAGTTACTTTCTTTTGGTTGCAAGGCAGAGAAACTCTTTCCTTAATAAAAGACTAATTACCTTAATACAAATGAGTGCTCATTGACGCGTTCTTGTGTGCCAGATTTGCAATCGTCAATCTGTCTATGATACAGCACCTCTAAGGACCAACATCTCGCTCTGTTCTTCTGACACAAAATTCTTGGCTTCACTCAGCAATGTCTGCTCTGCCCTCCTCTTTCTATTGATAGGTCAGTTCCTCCCAGGGTCCACATCCGAATTATGGCAGGAACTAATCTGCTAGATGCTGCTGCCTCTTTTTGAACAGAATGTTCTGAGTTAAGTGACCTCATTAATCACCTGCTAGACTCTTGGCACAGGTGTGTCTGCTCTGGTCCATTTACTGGCAGCCCTTGTTCAAAAAAGGGGCTAATACTTCTTTCATAAAAGAGGCAAGGTGGGAAAAGTCTGTGTGGGCGTGGCAGGCAGCATGACTCGCATGTTCGGTAATGATATTGCCAACAAAAGAAGTGGCAGAAGGTAGGAAGGGATTTAACTGAAAGCTATTTAGGAGATGGGAATGACAGAATAGAACTTAATGATCTATTTAAACACTTAGATTTCTGGTTTACATGAATAGGTTAGATGAGGTTCTATTAAGACACCAAGAGGTAGTTGATTTTGGCATTTATTTCTCAGTATATTTAGTTTGAAGAATGCATGGCAGTATCTGGGAGATGATATACCTTTGCAAATACTAATGCAAATCTAGAGCTGAGGGTAAGATCTGGCTGGAGAAAATTGGCTTGGGAGTCATTGTTCATAGGTTGCAGATTTCAATCTATTGCTCGAGAACCTCTGCTCTCTCCACCCTGGAATAAGACCAGATGCAAAAAGATGGTGTAAAAATAAGATATGGAAGCAATCTAAGTGTCCATCAACAGATGGATGGATAAAGAAGATATGGGGGCTTCCCTGGTGGCACAGTGGTTGAGAGTCCATCTGCCGATGCAGGGGACACGGGTTCGTGCCCCGGTCCGGGAAGATCCCACATGCCGCGCAGCGGCTGGGCCCATGAGCCATGGCTGCTGAGCCTGCGTGTCCGGAGCCTGTGCTCCGCAACGGGAAAGGCCACAACAGTGAGAGGCCCGTGTACCGCCAAAAAAAAAAAAAAAATGAAGATATGGTATAATCAATGGAATACTACTCAGCCATAAAAAAGAATGAGGTTTTGCCATTTGCAGCAATATGGATGGACTTGGAGGGCATTGTGCTAAATGAAATAAGTCAGACAGAGAAAGACAAATACTGTATGATCTCACTTATATGTAGAATCTAAAAAATACAACAAACTAGTGAATATAACAAAGAAAGAAGCAGACTCACAGATATAGAGAACAAACTAGTGGTTACCAGTGGGGAGAGGGAAGGGAGGAGGAACAATATAGGGGTAGGGGAGTAAGAGGTACAAACTATTAGGTATAAAATAAGCTACAAGGATATATTGTACGACACGGGGAATATAGCCAATATTTTATAGTAACTATAAATGGAGTGTAACCTGTAAAATTGTGAATCACTATATGGTATACCTGTAACTTATATAATGTTGTACAGCAACTATACTTCAATTTAAATAAAAGTACTTAGCCATTGTTAGACTGAAATAAATCCTCTGATTCATTAGGATTCATTGAGATTCTATAATGTGCTGTTTTAAACAATACTGCAATTAACATTAAAAAAAAAGACAGTGGCAAAATGAATTTTGGATGGAACACTACTTCTTTTTAGAGAGATTTTTCCCTCCTCAGATTTACAAATTAATAGCACCAATAGTAAAAATCAAGCCTCAATTCCCCAACAAAAAGTTTTTTAATAAGACCTTTATGATTCACTGTGATTCCTGTTAGGATCCAAGCAACCTGGTTATTAGCATAAGGTAGTTAAAGGTAATGCTGATAAACTGCAGCCGCCATTGAGATGTATGATGGTGAAAAACAGGAAGTGTTATGATTCTATGCAATGTGAGAATCTGTATTCAGCTTGGTGGAGTATAAGCAGGAAGTGACTCTCCTTGGCAAAGATTTAAAATGCCCTTCTCCTACCCACGGGACACAGGACATTAATTATGGCAGAGAAACTCGACTGCCAAGTAGAGGGCCGACCCAGCACTCAGGTTACAGGGGCAGAGAGCTGCAGTATCACCCAGCCATTCCCACTGAACGATATACGAGGCAGTTGCCAATTTTAAAACATCTTTATCAATATTCAGTCCCTGAAGACTCTACTTTGAACAGCACATAGGTGGAGCCTCAGAAGAAGCAAAGCTTGAATGACTGGATGCAGAAAGACGTTCAAAAGAAGACATGGAGACGACATGGACGTTGTTTCTGAAAAGCTTAAGGAAGAAACTCCGGAAGAGCATGGAGATATTATGGGAAGTATATTATATGAAATCTTGCAGTGCTCCCATCATCTCTCCTGTAGAATGGGCTTTGAAGTGATACAACTCTAGTTTTATTATTTACTATATGTATGACTTTGGGCAAGTTTTAAAACTTCATCCAGACAATAGCGGTGTTGCTTGGTGTCATTGTAAAAACCAAGAAAATGTATGCAAAGTGCCTGGCACATGGAGAACATTGAAATGACAGCTATCATTTTAAAAACACTTTGTTAGTAAATATAAAAATACCTGTAAGAACTCTTCTTGGTTTTCTTATAAGTGATTATAAAATCATTCTTCTCAATTCATTTCCCCTTGAGCTTGAAAGTCTGTCAACCACAAAATCCTTCCCACTAAAATTATTTAGATTTTTAGAAATCTCACCCTACCATTTGTGGTGAATTCTCTGTAGTTTTGAGGAGTAAATTGAATGACTTCCATTTTTCTCTAAATCTTAAGCAATTTTCAGATATAAAAACATGCTGAAGATCTTATTTTGTGTATGAGGCCGGCTATTACTTGGATGATTCAGAAACCCAGGTTTCTGTGTGGCATCTGGAGGAACTTCAGGAATTTGTGGTTGGGTGGATGACTACACCACCATTGCTGCATGTTTGGGATATTTGGGCTACTTTGGTCTCTGTAGCATCTTGCTAGCAACTTCTTTAAAGTTTATTACTGCTATTGCAAACTTCAGGAATCTCTCCAGCCCTTTGACTGTTGGGCTTTTTACAAAGTCAGAGCCAGTCTAAAATAAATCACTGGGCATATGCTGATGACAGAAAATGACCATCGAGTTATCTTCCCATTTATCCTTTATTGTTATATTTAGAAAGTGAACTTCCCTTGACCTTGACATAGCTGCCCTATATTTTTTGGTCCTTGGTTATATTTTGCTGTGTAAATATTCTATAAAGTTGTTTCCCTAGTGGTCATCTACACTAGCTAGACGGTAAATTCCTGAGGGGCATAGACTGACAGCAAATTTACTCAGAGTGGAATGAATACAGTAAATACAGTTTGTCAAATTAAGCCAGTGTAATAAATTCATAATTAAGACAACCAGCAGATTTTACTGCATCAGAAAATGTTGTCAGATGAAGTTCTTTATGAACAAATATGGTGTGAAATGAAAAGTAACTCTTTCAGACAACTGGAATGTTTATGTCTGAGATTTACTAGGCTTTGGGGGAAGGTGACATGTAGACCGAGGTTTTTGAGAGGTCCAGTCAGTCATGTGGGCTTTGAGTTGTAAGACCTTCTTTCTACCCAAGTGTACTGAGTAAAGAAAAAAATTACCTAAAAAATTATGTTGACTGGCTCTGACTCAGCAAACATGTTCTTGGACCTGTGCAAACACACAAAGCTTTGCTAACCATGTATGATTAAGGATTAACTTCCTTTGACCTGTCCATGTAACTTTCCTGACCCTCACGTGGACAGAGAGAAAGGCCTTGGTTCTCTCTCTATCATTTATAGCAGAACTGAACAGAATTGAAACAATTCTAGAGACTGAAACTCTGGTCTCAGAACGCGAGGACACGCTTAGCTGCATTTGAAGCTTACACTAAGGATGAAGGGCCATGGTGGTTGTAAAAGGATGAGTCTTTCCTCCAGACTGTAGGGATTTTAATATTTCAGTAGTGGGAAAGAGCTGTCAAATGTGAACTCTGTTCCCAGAAATTAATGGCTTCCAAATGTGGTAGATCAGGCTTTTAGTTATCTCATAGGTAGTGTCTTATATGAGATGACACAAGATACAGGTTTGTTCATAGGACATCTGAATTAAATAGTCATACTGAAGAGATCATTTTCTCTCTTTCTTTTCTTCCTATTCTTGGTTATGATCTATTTCATTACCCAGATCTTCAAGTTTATATAATGGTAGCCAACCATGATACAACCTAAGAATATAGTTGTCAAGAAAGAAGGTCTCACCTGTTTTCATTCCCCATTAGAGGCCACTTCCTATTTTAGAATACATTAAAAAATTGACAATGGATGCTTTACACAACATATTTTATAAACTAACTATAATAATTATATTTTAAATGTTTTTAGAAAAGAGTGTTGGCTTTGCACTACTCTGGTTATCTTGGTTATAAAAACATTGACTTGACTTAGAGGTTATGAACTTTCAAATATTTTAAAATGGTATCAAACAATTGACTTATTCAGTTTCAAACAATTACCACAGGCTTTCATTCCCCACGTTCCAGGCAACCACTTTTGAGTGGCCCATTTATTTCTGGCTGCTCTGGTATTTTCCTTCTCTATTCTTCACTTCTCTTTGTGTTTGCGTTCCCCCACAGGAAACTGAGTAATCTATACACATGCTCTCTTCCCTTCATCCACCGATCCAAGGGATAGGACCTGCATTGCTAATTTTCTAACAAGGAAAATATAAAGTGTTGATTCTAGAATGCGAGTGAAAGAGTCTGTGGTAAGTGGTATTTTAAGCTATACTTTGTTTTTTTGGGGAGACAGCAGGCTCACCATGCACAGGATTACAGACAACAAAACAAAGTACAACACAGCACCTTGGTCATTCATTTAACCCTGTGCGTTAGAACAAAACCCAGAACAGTTAAGAATCTAAAGCCAGTCTTCAAGAGTTTCTAAACATTTTGCATCTGCCTCTTTGCCAATAATAATATAACGAACTAATGAACTTTTGTTCTTTGCAAACCTTATATATCATACACAGCACACAGTATGGGACAGGGAAGTACAATGGTCCTCATTCCTCAGGACAGGTCATGCAGGAAATGCTAGAAAGAGGTTTCCATGCATCCTCAAATCAAGTGACAGCCTGTTTACTTTTCAAACCACTAGGGCATATGCTTATTTAACTTTTCTTTTCTTATCTTATAAGAATCTCTTAATTCAAAGTCAATCACTTTGCCATCTGAGCCTATGGTGAAAAGTAGAAAATATAATTCCTGCTATGCGGCTCTGTTGTCCTCCAAGAGATTAAGTGAATTATAAGTATGTTTGTCGGAGGTATTTACAGATCTTGACTCCGCATTGAATTAGACATTCTTTTTTTTTACAATTTTATTGAGATATAATTGACATATAACATTAAATTAGTCTAAGGTATACAGCATAATGATTTGATATATGTATATATTACAAAATGATTACCCCAATAAGTTTAGTTAACATTCATTACTTCATATAGTTACACTTTTTTCTTGTGATGAGAACTTTCAAGATTGTCTCTCTTAGCCACTTTCCAATATACAGTATAGTATCCTTAGCTATAGTCACCGTGCTGTAAATTATGCCCCCAGAATTTATTTATCTCATAACTGGAAGTTTGTACCTTTGACCTTTCACCCACTTTCGCCATCCCCAAACCCCCAAATCGGATTTTTTTTTACCTTAAGCTCAATGAACAAAAACACAGGATAAAGAATTTATAGAATAAAGAAAAAGAAAAAGAAATAAATGCAGCTATTAGCTAAGTTCAAAGAAGTTAATTCTCTTTTGACATTATGAATGTTCAAATTCAAGACCCTCATTGGTTAGGTCAAGAGGTATGACACATTGAAAAACATATGTATATATTTCAATATAGTATATATATATATTTTTCACAGTAATAATGTGATCCTACAAGTTTCGGTTAGTAGAATCAAATACATTAAAGAGATTGTCTCTTTGCTGTAAAATCTGTCCAAAGTATATCGTTGAAATCTCAAGAGAGAATTGGCTCTAAAACCTTGTAACATAATCTTGCAAACAGATCATTCAGAGTGCTGTAATATGGTGCTTCAAGGATTTGAACTCTTGGTGGCCAGTCTATCACCAATCATGTGTAATTAGCAAAGAAAGAAAAATAAAGCACTACAAAATTGAATGTATATTTTAAAAAATGATGCATATTTTGTCTGAGAAGTTTTCTAATGTTAATATTTTTGGTAGTGATATTATAACAGTAAGGAGATTATATATCATTTTGTTGAAAGGCAGAGTCCCTAAATTCAAATAGTAATCTTTCAAACGTCTACTTTCTTATCAAAATGGGTTGTCAGAAAATCTTTTGGATTCATAATTCTCAATGTAATGGAAAAGGCCCGTTATAATCCAGGGAAAGGGTCATATAAAAAAAAGTGTATGAATCACTTCCTTAAGAAAGAGAGAAGGGGCAGAGTTTAATTTTGCCTTGGGAAGGAGAATTGTGGGCAAACTCTAGCTTTGTTATCTTTGCAGTGGCCTAAGTGCTGTGGAAGAAAGAAAGATGAAAAATTTCCCAAGTATTTCATGAAAATGCACTAAATACTGATAAGAGGTCCTATCTCAATTTAATTAAATACAATCTTGAGTGACACACAGCACACCAGGCTTTGTGGCAGTGTGGAAGTATAAAAAGAGGCTCAACACTCAAGGAACTTACAATCTTATCACACACACAAACATATTAAAAATATGTTCCACAGCCAAGGATAATGACACAAACCCCATGTGTATTCAATAGATCCTGGGTTCTGCTCTTTACAATGTTCAAGTTATTCTCTGTGAACTGCAGTGAGAGCCACTTAATTTCCTTCCTGTGATATCTGAATCTCCTAGGCTAACTCTGAGGGCCAAACATTCAGTCCTCTTTATTTTTTCCAACTAAAAAGCTGTCATTTTAATTGGAAAATATTTAATATCTACTATAAGCTTCTGAGGACTGAGATTGATTTTTAACCTTTTCTGACTCCTATTGAATACCCTGTGTATTGGCTAGTGCACAAAATACTCAGTAAACTTCTGTGAGAGAAAATAAAGTTTACATAAAAAAATGAAGGAAAGAGAGAACATTTTAGTATCTTGAACACACACACGCACACGCACATGCACTGCGGTGGTTAAATGTACAAGTTAAAAATTTGAGACCTGCGTTAAAAATCCCAGCTCTACCTCTTACTACCTGTGCGATCCTGGGCAAGTTACTTAACCTACATGGACCTTCGTTTCTTCATTTGCAAAATGGCAGATATACGAGTGCATATTTGATGAAATTTTGTATAGATTAGATTTAATAATGTAAAGTGCCCAGCATAAATTCTTGCACATAAATGCTCAATAATTATTAACTACATTATTATTTGCCACCCACCTATGTTTAAAAAGATTTGAGGCAACTAACACTAAGCAACAGATATAATAAAACCAAGATAAAAAGATAAGGACCAAGCTGTAGTGTTGATATATTTTTTCCAATTCTTTGATTAAATAAGTGAAATTGATCTGTAGGTCTTAAAAACATGCCTCAAACCAGATAGTATTTTGTGGAAGAAGGTAGGTTTTTGCTGCATATGTAAGAATTGTGCTAAAATATATCCTTTACTAAATTACTTGGGGTGACAAAATTCTAAAATTGAGAATGAAAAAACTCAAAATTAGTGCAATAAGTTTAGAAAGACTGCCTTCCCATTCTTAACTAATAGCTAAAGAACCTGAAAGTGGTTGATTTAGGTTTTTATCAAGTCACAGGAAACGACATTCTCTAGGAATCCGGACACATGGTTCTAAAACCTGCTGGTTTGGTAACTGACAAATTTTTAAAAGTTATTTTGGTGAATCAAGAAACTTCTTGAAAGGTGCTCAGCTCAGTAGAATTATGCGTCCCTCTACCCAACTTCTTACCACCAAAACCTGTTCAAAGGTTCTAAAACCTTTTGTATTTTAAAATACACTTTAGAAGACTGGCCCATTAATCTCTGGGTTAGCTATGCTACAAAATAACATCAGCCATTTCTAGGTTAAAGTGTTTTTAACTGTGAGGCAATGCTATTTTCCTCATCTACATCTCTTCCAAGGTCATAAAATGTGGCAGGACAGATACCTTCCATGCAAGGTATGTTCCAGCCATTTCCTGTGCGTTTTCCAATACAGAGAGTAGTATCTATAGCTTCAGTGCCTCTTTTTTAGTTCCCCATTCTTTCTGGTTTATGCTTTAGTCACTACTCCACACATGGGACCTGGTGATCTGGTTGGTTGGTTGAGCTCTTATAATAATCGTTATTTCTGTTGGGCTCCAGACCTGAAATCCAGTGTTCCCTTGGGATCCCACTATGTGTCCATGTTACCTTCAAGTCCTGGCTGTCTGCCGGCGCACAGGCCTGTGTAGCTTAATTTTTTTTTTTTTTTGCGGTACGCAGGCCTCTCACTGTCGTGGCCTCTCCCGTTGCGGAGCACAGGCTCCGGACACGCAGGCTCAGCGGCCATGGCTCGCGGGCCCAGCCGCTCCGCAGCATGTGGGATCTTCCCGGACTGGGGCACGGACCCATGTCCCCTGCATCGGCAGGCGGACTCTCAACCACTGCGCCACCAGGGAAGCCCCTGTGTAGCTTATTTTGATCTGGCTTTTGCACTGCTCTCTAAGCACCAAAGTTGGGCAGTTACCCTGCCCAGAGAAGGCTGGGAGGAGAGAGGTCACACCTCTTACATGGTCCTGTAGCCTGCACAGGGTCTGAGTTCCTACTGAGGTCTGTAAGCTCACAAGGCAACGAAGGGATGACGGCAGCCTTCCATCCAGGTTCATTATTGTGTTCCTTAGTTTATGAACGTCTTTGCTATGCTCTGGGATTTTTGGACATCTTAGGCTGGTTCTTGTCTGAAATATGATTTAACTTATAATGCTGCCAGGCATCTCTGAACTTCTGTATTTAGCTCTGAGCCTAGTCCGTTCTCTCAGTCCAGTGTTTGGGTCATCAGCCAGTCCCCAAATTTTCTACAGGTCCTGACTTATCATGACTTTCGCTTCAATACTAAAATATGAAAATAGCCAACCATCATGTCAGTTGGAAGGAGTCAAGGAAGTGTTCTAAGAGGAGGAATCGTTCATTCTGGGTGATTGTCTCCATTAGGGTTTGGGTAGGATAGGATACTGAAGTTGGTGAGGGCATTCCAAGTAGAAGAACCACATGAGGAGAGGCAGATAAATAGCTGTTTTTTAAATTTTTTATTTTTGGAGGAAGTCAAGCAAAAACTGTTGGCCTATGGGCTTCAATTTGGGTTATGGAGTTTAAAAATTTCATGGGACACTTGAATGTAAAAATAAAAAATTTCACAGTATTCATTTGAGGAAGATCCATTGAAAAATTTTAAGAGGGAAACATTTATTACACTAGGGGAGGCAGATACACAAATAAGTGATTTTTTATATTCAGTTGAAGCTCTTTTATCTAATGCAATTTGGTCTAGAAATTGATTTATTAACCAAATAAAAATGTGCTTGTAGGAGGGAATTTTAAAGTGCCTTTTAATATTTTAATTTAGAAGATAAAATTGTACATTCACTGATCTTTTGATATGTCAAAGCCTTTTCTTTTCATGATTTTTCTTATATAAACCATATACATAATGCAAGGTATGTGGTTTAATGTTTGTATTTTTTAAAGTGGAATGAGAAACTAGACAAACATGCAAAGTAATGAGCACAGATCCTCCTGGGGTTGTATTAGTTTTGTAAATGAGTATTTGAGTTATCTTGCTAATACTTAATTCAACAGTATTATTTTTTAACAACTCAACTTTATCCAGTCTTTTAAAAGTATTCACATATGTTATCACAAAACAACTCTCTTTTCATAGAGTATTTCATTAGTTCCAACATAAAATTTAATTATGTAATTAAAATAGCAAAGACGACTGGTTTGGAAGAAATGTTATCAAGTTTTTGGAAACATACAACCCAACTGGTAGGAACAGAAGTTCGTGGTTATACTGGAGAACAGCTGAAAGCTGGGAGATTTTAGCATGCTTTGGACATCAGCCATTATATCTGACAAAGGAATGCACAATAACAATCATTTAGCTTAGGTATATTATTGGAGTTTCATTGAGAAAACTTCCTCATTACTAAAACCAAGGTATGCATGAGATGTTATGGGCACAGAGTCTCAGAACAACTGATATTAGATTACGTAGGGCTCAGGTCAGAACCTTGGGAGGCATCAACTATGGGATGAGAGAGACTTAAAAAACTAAGCGTAAACAACAACAAACTTAATGAAACGTGAAATTATAATAGCTTTAGTAGAATTGGTCTTGCTTAGTTAGGATGGGAGAGGAAATAGTGGGGAGTACAAGAGAACCCTGGAAAACTGAAATGGAGGTAGGAGAGGCAGAAATAAAGGGGGGATAGGGAGCCACTGAAAACAAATTTCTCTTATTCTACAGTTACTCCCAGGATCAATCCTTCTCCAAAATGCAGAACAATATAAAGAACTGATGTAAAAATAAATATTTTAATTCAATGTTTTGGTAATAATCCTAAGTTATTTATTAACAAACATGGAAAGAAGAGAGAAGAAGGAGATTGGTTATAAGAACACGTTTTTCAAGAAAGTAATAAAATAAGAAAGTTTTTATAATTAAAATGAGGGTGGTACTAATAAAAATTGTATGTGTAAAATGTAATTTTTATGTGTAGCACATAGTAGAAAATTTAGAAAACACTGAGATAGTAGAAAAAAATGCATACATATATCAGCAAATAAAAGCTAATAGTCACCTACAATTCTTCTACCGAGAGATAACCTATGTTAAATGTTGTTTCATATCTCTTCTTAATATTATGTATACACACACACACACACACACACACACACACACATATAAATGGGAGCATACTAAGGCTTTTTCTTCCATTTAACAATTTACTATGGCCATTTTTCATGACAACATGAAAAATTTCTTTGTGGCATTGGCTATGATTGTGAGTACAATGCTGAATTTTAGTGTTGAGAGCAACTGTTCTCATTTGTCTGTCATTTTAATATCATAGCAGTTGCTGTGGGTTTCTGGAAGCTATTTTGTTATGAGACTTCTTTTATTTATATCAGCAGTGGGTACAGAATTTTATCAATTTTTTTTCAGCATCTATAGAACGGACCATTCATATTATCTCTTTTAACTGATTGATACAATGAAATACATGGATGGAATCACCCTCCCTTTCTTTCTTTCTTCCTTCTCTCCTTCTTTCCTTCCTTCCTTCTAAGTTAAATCATTTCTATTTGAAATATTGTTTTTATTTTTTCTGAGTAATAAACATAAGTAGTTTAAACAGTCAAATAACTTTACAAGACCGATATTGAAAAATAGTTCCCCAAGCCCCAAATTTCCTATTCCTGTGTTCCCTTTCACAAACTTTCTGGCTATTTCTTTTGGCATTTGATTTCTTGTATTTTCCAGTGCTGTTTCTTTTTCTTTTTTTTTTGCGGTACGCGGGCCTCTCACCGCTGTGGCCTCTCCCATTGCGGAGCACAGGCTCCGGACGCGCAGGCTCAGCGGCCATGGCTCACGGGCCCAGCCGCTCCGCGGCATGTGGGATCTTCCCGGACCGGGGCACGAACCCGTGTCCCCTGCATCGGCAGGCGGACTCTCAACCACTGCGTCACCAGGGAAGCCCATATAGTGCTGTTTCTTAACTTGTCAGTTTTAGTTATTATATATCTTTTCTTGTGAGATGAGGATTTAGAGCTCTTACCTCATTTCATATTTTTTTCTATTGTCTCAATATACATAGTCTTATCAATTAGTTTTGTTGAATTCATGATCAGTATTTATCTTACTATGACTATGTTAGTGTTGTTCAGAGCTGAGCCAAATATTATAATTATATTTTCCATCTTGTGCAATTTTTGTTTTACCTAGAATTAATAATTTTGTTTTTATTTTTGTTTGCCTAGGTTTATATATGTATCACAATCATTATATCACACTCTCCAACTGATCAATAAGACCTTTTGGTTTCCAGATTCCATATGGTCAAAAACATGTGGTGCTTTATCAATTTTTACCCCCAGCCCTTGGAAGCGTCCATGCTGGAGCTCTTCATCCTTCTGCTCCAATATGGACTAGTTTCTCTTCAGAGCTAACACAAAGCTGTCAACCTGGAACTTCTCCTTTCTCCTGTTCTGAGTCCCTTGTTTTGAAGATTTGGTTTCTTCCTCTATTTTAGTTTATGTCCTCATTGTCCAGGAACTTCTTAAAATGATGTGCATGGGAGATAATTTTTTTTAGGGCTTGCATGTCTGTAAATGTTTTTTTTTGCGGTACGCGGGCCTCTCACTGCTGTGGCCTCTCCCGTTGCAGAGCACAGGCTCCGGACGCACAGGTCCAGCGGCCACAGCCCACGGGCCCAGCCGCTCCGCGGCATGCGGGATCCTCCCGGACCGGGGCACGAACCCGCGTCCCCCGCTGCGCCACCAGGGAAGCCCTATAAATGTTTTAATATACTGTTATACTTGATTGCTGGTTTGACATAGACTGATAGTTTGGTTGAGAACAGTATTTTAGGTTTAATAAAAGTTTCTTTCAGAAATATGAAGGCATTGTTTCATCATCTTCTAGCTTCAAATGTGGTTGTAGTGTTGTCTGATATTCTGATCGCAGAAACTTTTTTCAAAATTTATTTATAGTATTTTACTTATCTCTAGTGCTCTGGATGAAATTTCAAGGAGATGCACATTAAAATGGGTATTTTAAAATTTATTTTGTTGAGACTCATTTTGCAAACTCATATTCTAAAATTTTGGAAACATTTTCTTGAAATAATTTTTGATAATGTCTTTCTCTCTTATTCCCCCCTCCCCCCAGATATATTCTCTTTCTTGAACTCAAGTTATTGGGTATTTTATCTCCTAAACCATTTTTTAAATTACCTTATTTTTCTGCTCCAATATTTCGTATATTTGTCTTTTTATTATGTTTTCTGGGACCCACTTTATCTCCTTACACTTCTGTTGACTTTTTAATTTTAGCAACCTTATTTTTATTTTACAATAAAAATAAAATTGTTCTTTGATTATTCCTCTTTTGTATCTTGTAATTATTCCATGGATGCAATATCTTGCCTTAAAACTCTGAGGATAATAATTTTAGGACCTTTAATGTTTTTTTTTAATCCTATCATATCTTTGTTTCCTTTGAGCTCCTTTTTGTATGTTTGGGTCTCTGTTTATTATGAAATTAGATGCTTTCCTCAAATTTCAGAAAAGCTTTAAAACTTTATATTTAAGAAAGGCCTTGAACACGTGTGTGTGGTTAGAACCTGCTGCCTGATGGGGCCAGCTCTTGGAGACCTGGCTATTTTGTTGCAGAACCCTCCCCTTCCCTCTACGGTCTCTTTTACACTCTTAAGTCCTTGTCATTCTCTCTTTTATGTATGTATGGATTTATACCTTAAAGAAAATCCATTTAATCTGCTTTCAGGGGGGTTGGGTACTTAAAAAATGCATTTGTTCCATTGGCCAAGTCTAACTGGAAGTAAATCAATTTATTCAAACATATAAACCTTTTCCTTTATGGCTTCTGCCTTTGATGTGTGTGTGTGTGTGTGTGTGTGTGTGTGTGTGTGTGTGTGTGTGATGTTTAGATGCTCATTTATTTTACTTCATTTTTTACTAGATTATCACTCTATTATGAAAGAATATAACTCAGGAACAGCCAGATAAACTGTCCTTCCACAGTTTCCCCGCTCTCAGCCAATCCATTAGCATGTCTTGCCAGTTTTCACTCCAAAAAAGATCCCAATTCTTCCAAAACTTTCCATCTCCATGTCTTTGCCCAAGCCACCATCTTCTTTTGCCAGAATTACTGCTACAACCTCCTAAATGAACTCCTTGCTATGTATTTGGCCCACGTGAATCCAATAGTGTGAGTCAAACTATGTTTCTTACTCTTAACTGTTCAATACTTTTCCTTGGCACCTAGAATAAAATCCAACTTCCTTCACAATGCCTAAAGGGCACCACATAACCTGGCCCCTGCCTGCTCATTCACTGGTCACAAGTTAGATGTTCATTTATTTTATTTATTTACTAAAAAAATTTGTTTTAAACATATTTATTTTTGGCTGTGCTGGGTCTTCGTTGCTGCACGTGGGCTTTCTCTAGTTTTGGCGAGCAGGGGCTACTCTTCCTTGCGGTGTGCGGGCTTCTCGTTGCGGTGGCTTCTCTTGTTGTGGAGCACGGGCTCTAGGCACACGAGCTTCAGTAGTTGTGGCTCGTGGGCTCTAGAGTGTAGGCTCAGTAGTTGTGGCACACGGGCTTAGTTGCTCTGCGGCACGTGGGATCTTCCCGGATCAGGGATCAAACCCGTGTCCCCTGCATTGGCAGGCAGATTCTTAATCACTGCACCACCAGGGAAGCCCTATTTATTTTAAATTATAAATTTAGAAACATCCATGACAATTTTTTTTTTTCCCGATACGCGGGCCTCTCACTGTTGTGGCCTCTCCCGCTGCGGAGCACAGGCTCCGGACGCGCAGGCTCAGTGGCCATGGCTCACGGGCCCAGCCGCTCCGCGGCATGTGGGATCTTCCCGGACCGGGGCACGAACCCGTGTCCCCTGCATCGGCAGGCGGACTCTCAACCACTGCACCACCAGGGAAGCCCCATGACAATTTTTATTACGAACTTTGTGTATTACATTATACAGACATCTTTTACGACTATTTTATCCATATATAGTGTGCTAGAAAGAGCATACCGTAGTTAAACCTTGTTTGTACTATGTATATAGAAATATGTTATTCAGATTTTCTCATACAACGAAATTCAGTCATGTATTTAAGATAATGTTGTACCTAAGTAAGTGATTACTAAAATATCACTAGAATGGAGGAACATAGTCTATGTACACAAAACAGTGTTAGTTTGGACTGAAATTAGAATAAAAAATAGCCAAACACGAACACCAGACTTTTTCATGTGACACCAGATTCTACCATTAACATGACATTTGCAAAGGCCTTTTCATCTGGAAAATGAGATTAGTTAAAAAGAGATGATAAACTCTGTTCACATGGGATCGAGTTGAGGGCTGGGGCACAGTCGCACATAGAGAAAGAAGAAAGAGATATAGAGTTAACAATTATTTAACTTAGCTGAATCCATGTAAATACATGTTTCCCCTAACAGGATAAGTCCAAGAAAAGGAGTGGGGGCCACTGGTCATACAGATCATGGTGTGAAGGGCACCCCTGAGAACTGGGCAACAAGGTAGGCCTGACTGAGCCTCAGCAGATGCCCTAGGCGGAGGACCAGGGTGGGTAGTAGTGCTTCTGCATTCTTCATTTATCTTGACTTTCTCGGAGGAGTGTACGTCAAGAGACGTAATGAAGGGAAAGCTGTAAAAATGGGTTATCAAACTCTTAAAATAGAGTGATCATGTAATTCTTGTTTCCGACTTCTGAAAATGAGAAGGGACACTATCAACAGTTAGTGCCCCCACACAGGGGCAATGGACTTAAACCAATCAGGACCGTTCCAGAAGCCAGAATGTATGTTCACCCTAATTAAAATCCTCTGTAGCAAGAAGTCTTAACCAATCTTGACAGCAGGAAGAGTTTCAAAAATAAATATGATTGATTGACAATGAATTCACTTAGCACGTTCATCTCTGGAGTAGTTTTCTATGGAAATTTATGGCTTTATATTAATTATCTAGCTAGCAATCAGAATATTTGAAAAAAAATACCTTGACAATGATTTTATTTACCATATATATTTCTTCCATATTCCCTAGAAGAAAATGTTTAACAAATACCCAGGGATTTCTAAGAGAAAAACCCAAATCATAAATTTCTGGGAACTTATTTATTTTTCTTCTTGGTTATCAGAATATCAATGTTAGAAAATAGGTTTTGTAAGAAAAACATTGCCCTACAAGCACTACTGATAGTATGACTGTTATAAAAGTGTAAAACACCTTTCATAAAATAAAGACAACTGAAAAGTTGTTAGTTGCTAACAAAAGGCCCAGGACATGTTACAAAAGGAACATGGATAATGCAGTAAGATCTCCTTCCTCCTTACAATGTATCCATATCCTCAATATTCTTTCCAGTGAAACAAACCAATACTCAGAATTCAAAAATGATCTGCTTAGAATTTTACCTAGTACATCATTTACAATGATATGCTGGAATGTATAAGCCCAACTCTCCAGGTATTTAGTATAAACATTCCAACTAGCTGCTCAAATTCCTTCCATGATTCGGGTTATAAGCTGACAATGATACATTCAGATTGGAATGAAGCTGTATGTTTCTACGGCAGGTTTCATAAGAGATAAACCTCCAAAAACTGTTACGAGGATTTACTTGGTGTAAAGTTGAGGGGTAAAACTGCAGGCCAGAAAATGGTGAGATTAGAATCCCCCAGCTGTTGGTGTTCCTCACCATAATGCAAAAAAATTAGAATTCTTTTTTGAGGCCATGGAGAGTGGTTAGGTCAGCCTCTATTTCTTGAGGTCATTTGTTATGAGAATGAATATGGTAAATATGGGGAAATCCTCTTGAGCAGAGAAAGTGGGAGAAAGCAATGAGGCAAATGGAAAGGGAGCTCTAAAAAATGAGAGTTTCTTGCTGAATGCAGTTTTGTTTTGACTGGACTTGTAACCTGGGAAACGCAGTGGTCTGGGAATATCAAAGGAAGATATGAGTCCTTCTTTGTAGGTGAAAGTGACACTAACTGCCCCCCCTCTGGGTTCACATGGCTTGAGTTGTTTTCCATTTTCTATGGTTTGTAACATCCACACAAATTCTCTTACCATGAGACAAAAGTAAGGACTTGAAAGCCTGCCTCCTTGGTTGATGGATAATGCGCAAAAGAGTCGTTTTGTTCTGCGTGCAGAGCTAACTGACCTACACAGGAAGCAAACTTCAGAGTAGGCTTTATTACCATCGTGGCCTACCCAAACAAGAGAACGAGGCTAGCTCTAAAACACCGTGCCGTTAGCTGCATAAATGTAATGTTTCTAGTAAAGGTCTCAATAAATATGTGATACTCCTGAAAAGCTTTTGTTCTTTGTTTTTCTAAATGAAAATGATGGTGGTAAAGAAAGCAAATAAAACAAAATGTGAAAAATTTCCCTCGCATTCCACACCCCAGTAATAGTTATATATATATATATATATATGTATATGCCTTTTTCGACTTTTTCGACTTTTCTGAATATGTAAACTTATAACAAATAGAAATTTATGATTTTTAACCGATATTGAATCATATGAAAGCTGCTTCTCCACAGTATGCTTTTTTCTTTTTTTCCTACTTATTGTAATACTGAGATTATATTTCCACGTGAATACACAAAGATCTGTGAAATCTTAATGCAAATTATGAATGCATCATATTATATTTCAATAGTTCCCTATTAATGTACATTTCACTTGTTGCCATATTTTTGATAAAATAAGGAAACCAATAAAAATGTATATACATCTTGTAAATATATATTTTAATGTTTGTCCTATTATTACTTTAAGATGAACTTCTAGGATTGGAGAATTATGGGTGAGTACATTTTACGTTAAAAATTTTTAAAAAATTCTTTACTCTTTGTCTATTAACTTTCTGAGATGGTCTTTATTTCAATTTATTATTGAATGATATTTCTGCTGTGGATAGAATTCAGATTAGTCCGTTGAAGGAAATACTCTACAGTCTTCTGAGTAAGATTGTTGTTCTTGGGAAATCAGTTCTCAGTCTAAGTTGTTCTTTGAAGGTAATCTATCTATTTTCCTTGGCTGCTTTCAAGCATTCTCTCTTTGGTTTTCCACAAATGTGTTCCACTCAAATGTGTTCAAGTGTGGATTTCTTTTCTTTTTTAACTTGATTCTTAAATCCAACATGTTTCATCAGTTCTGGAAGTTTCTCAGTCATTATCTCTTAAATCTTGCATTTGCTTCAACTTCCTCCTATTCTGGAACTTTCTCACTATAAGTCATATCTTTTTCTTCTGCGTTTTCCAACTTTTTGTCTCTCGATGCATTGTTCTGGTAATTTTTTGATGAAACTTCCGGGCTAATAAGTCTTTCTTTCATTATGTTTCAGTTGCTGGTGAACTCATGCTTTGTTATTAATTTTGATTATAGTGTAGAAAAATGGCTTTGAGTATTTTCCTTAGTTCTCTGCATTCTCATATTCTAGATTTCTCTGGAAAGCAAGTCATTATACTATTACCTCTCCAATACCGTTTGTTAAAAGATTCTTTAAAATATTTTATCTCAGTTTTTCTCATTTGTGTAACCTGCTATCACTGAAAGCTTATACAACACATATAGTCATTAAAAAAAATATGTTATATTTTCTGTTTTTAATGCTTCCTTTGATTTTATTTTTTTCTTATTTGGTTTATGTGTTATTTTTCTTTTTAGTCTTCCTCCACCTTTTGGGTCACTTGGAAACTCTGCAGCCTGTAATGTAGTCTTTAATGTTACTTTTATAACACTAATTTACTTAAACCTAATTTCCTTGACATATAAACTTTACAGGACATCATTAATTCTCTAACATAAAAAAGAAGAAATTAGCACAATTATTCTTCCTTACACATTCCTAGTCCTCCATTTTTTTCTTATATATTTTTAGTTCTCATGGTTTGTAACACTTACATTCTATATTGTAACAGGTTATTAGGTCTCATTTATATGCCTTGGGTCTATTAATGGAGTCAATATTAGATTTGAAAAGAGGAAGTTTTGTTTTCAGCTTTGCTGAGGTCCAACTGATAAATAAAGTTGTTAGATAAAGCATAAGCTGTGATGAATTGATATATGTATACATTGGTAAAGAATTTCCTCATCTAATTAGTACATCCATCACCTCACACATTTTTTTTGTGAGAACATTTAAGTGCTACCTTCTTAGCAAATTTGAATTACACAAGTGTTATCAACTCTAGTCATCATGCTATACGTTAGATCCTCAGATCTTAACCCTCTTATAAGTGAAACTTTGTACCCTTTTACCAACCTCTCCCTATTTTCCCCATCCCTCAGTCCCTGGAAACCACATTTCTACTCTCTTTTTCTAAGAGTTTGACCTTTTTTTTTGGATTCCACATATAAGTGGTACCATGCAATATTAATCTTTTTCTGTCTGGCTTATTGCACTTGGCCTAATGCCTTCAAGGTCCATCCATGTTATCACAAACAGTAGGATTTCCTTCTCATGGCTGAATAATATTCATATATGTATATATATCACATCTTATTTACCCATTTATCTGTTGATAGACACTTAGGTTGTTTCCATATTTTTGGCTATTGCAAACAATGATGTTGCAGTGAACATGGGATTGCAGGTATCTCTTCAATATCCTATTTTCATTTCCTTTGGATATATACCCAGAAATGGGGTTGCTGGATCATATGGTAGTTGTATTTTTAATTTTTTGAGGAATCTCTATTCTGTTTCCCATAGTGGTTGCACCAATTTACATTCTCACCAACAGTGCCTGAGGGTTCCCTTTTCCCACATCCTCACCAACACCTGTTATGTCTTATTTTTTTGATGATGGCCATTCTAACAGGTATGAAGTGATATTTCATTGTGGTTTGAATTTCCCTGATGATTAGTGATGCTGAGCACTGAAAAGAGGCAGGGCAGTTTTATCAGCTGATACTATAACTCCGGGGAGCATGATCTTGGGAAACTGGGAAACAGCTTCAATTTGGGTCTGTTGTTTCAGAACAATCTTCTGCCAGAGTCTACTCTGTCTGAGGACCCCACCACTCACTTCTTCACTTCAGGAGCTTACGTTTCAGGACAGGCAGATCACACAGGTAGGAGGTCACCAAGTTCCACTGTGAAGCCCTATAGCTCACAGGTCATTTATGTGGTGATTTCTCTCTGCTTAATTAATTCTGCCTGCTGATTCCCTTCTCGGCTTTACCTCCCCACACCTGAAAGCTATTTTTCTAGTGTTAGTTGGGTGAGAGTACAGAGAAAATTAATATGGGTGTCTATGTGGTATTTCATATGTATTTCTACATAGGTTTAATCCTCTTATGACCCCCCACCACTTGACAGTGTAGAATTTGACCTTCACTCTCTCCCTCCCCCACCCATTATCCCAGTTCTTGTAGTTACATTAAAAAAAATGTTGGCTAGCCCCTTGGGGCACTCTGATTTTCTTTTTAGAGAAATCTATACTTTAACCAAGATTTGGAGGGCAGGAAGTTAACTTGTGGTATTTTCTTTGGGTTTGGATAAATTTTCTCTTATTTTTTTATTATTTTTTTTTTTTTGCGGTACGCGGGCCTCTCACTGTTGTGGCCCCTCCCGTTGCGGAACAGAGGCTCCGGACCCTCAGGCTCAGTGGCCATGGCTCACGGGCCCAGCTGCTCCGCGGCATGCGGGATCCTCCCAGACCGGGGCACGAACCCGTGTCCCCTGCATCGGCAGGCAGACTCTCAACCACTGCGCCACCAGGGAAGCCCTCTCTATATTTTTAGTTTGTTTTTTTTTCAAATAGTTTATGGTTTTGATTTTCAGATGTTTTGGTAATTTTCATAGGAAAGAGCAGAGTAAATATCTGAATCCCACTATCTTTTATAAAAAGTACACAAATTTGTTTCTGGAATCTTTATTCCTAGATATTTCTAGTCATCAGGGCCTGCACCGCTACCACACCTTTAGTTACTGGAATTTTGTGTTGTATTTTGATATCATAGGGCATGTCTACTCCCATTATTCTACCTTTTCAAAATAGTTTAGTTAGTTGCCCACACTTATTTTCCAGAAAAACTTCATAATCAATGGATAATTCTGAAACAGTCATATAGGAATTTTGATTATAATTGTATTAAAATATCAGATAGACATGGAGAGATTGACATTCACTAACATAGAAAATTTGATAGAGCAGAAGCAAGAAGAACTACAATCCTGCAGCCTGTGGAACAAAAACCACGTTCACAGAAAGATAGACAAGATGAAAAGGCAGAGGGTTATGAAACAGATGAAGGAATAAGATAAAACCCCAGAAAAACAACTAAATGAAATGGAGATAGGCAATCTTCCAGAAAAAGAATTCAGTATAATGATAGTGAAGATGATCCAGGACATTGGAAACGAATGGAGGCAAAGATCGAGAAGATGCAAGAAATGTTTAACAAAGATCTAGAAGAATTAAAGAAAAAACAGAGATAAACAATACAATAACTGAAATGAAAAATACATTAGAAGGAATCAGTAGCAGAATAACTGAGGCAGAAGAACGGATGAGTGACCTGGAAGACAGAATGGTGGAATTCACTGCTATGGAACAGAATGAAGAAAAAAGAATGAAAAGAAATGAAGACAGCCTAAGAGACCTCAGGGAAAACATTAAATGCAACAACATCTGCATTATAGGGGTCGCAGAAGGAGAAGAGAGAGAGAAGGACCAGAGAAAATATTTGAAGAGATTATAGTTGAAAACTTCCCTAACATGAAAAAGGAAATAGCCACCAAGTCCAGGAACTGCAGAGTCCCAGGCAGGATAAACCCAAGGAGAAACACGCTGAAACACACAGTAATCAAACTGACAAGAATTAAAGGCAGGGGCTTCCCTGGTGGCGCAGTGGTTGAGAGTCCGCCTGCCGATGCAGGGAACACGGGTTCATGCCCCGGTCTGGGAGGATCCCACATGCTGCGGAGCGGCTGGGCCCGTGAGCCATGGCCGCTGAGCCTGCGCGTCTGGAGCCTGTGCTCCGCAACAGGAGAGGCCACAACAGTGAGAGGCCCACATACCGCAAAAAAAATAAATAAATAAAATAAAATAAAATATAAAAAAGAATTAAAGGCAAAGAAAAATTATTGAAAGGAGCAAGGGAAAAATGACAACATACAAGGGAACTCCCACAAAGTTAACAGCTGATTTCTAAGCAGAAACTCTATAAGCCAGAAGGGAGTGGCATGATATACTTAAAGTGATGAAAGGGAAGAACCTACAACCAAGATGACTCTACCTAGCAAGGATGTCATTCAGATTCAATGGAGAAATCAAAAGCTTTACAGACAAGCAAAAGCTAAGAGAATTCATCACCACCAAACCAGCTCTACAACAAATGCTAAAGGAACTTCTCTAAGTGGGAAACACAAGAGAAGAAAAGGACCTACAAAAACAAACCCAAAATTAAGAAAATGGTAATAGGAACATACATATCGATAATTACCTTAAACATGAATGGATTAAATGCTCCAACCAAAAGACACAGGCTTGCTGAATGGATACAAAAACAAGACCCATATATATGCTGTCTACAAGAGGCCTACTTCAGACCTAGGGACACATACAGACTGAAAGTGAGGGGATGGAAAAAGATATTCCATGCAAATGGAAATCAAAAGAAAGCTAGAGTAGCAATACTCATATCAGATAAAATAGACTTTAAAATAAAGAATGTTACAAGAGACAAGGAAGGACACTATGTAATGACCAAGGGATCAATCCAAGAAGAAGATATAACAATTATAAATATATATGCACCTCAATACATAAGGCAACTACTAACAGCTCTAAAAGAGGAAATTGACAGCAACACAATAATAGTGGGGGACTTTAACACCTCACTTACACCAATGGACAAATCATCCAAACAGAAAGTTAATAAGGAAACAGAAGCTCTAAATGACACAACAGACCAGATAGATTTAATTGATATTTATAGGACATTCCATCCCAAACCAGCAGATTACACTTTCTTCTCAAGTGCACACGGAACATTCTCCAGGATAGATAACATCTTGGGTCACAAATCAAGCCTCAGTAAATTTAAGAAAATTGCAGTCATATCAAGCATTTTTTCTGACCCAAACGCTATGAGATTAGAAATCAATTACAGGGAAAAAACCATAAAAAACACAAACACATGGAAGCTGAACAATATGTTACCAAATAACCAAGAGATCACTGAAGAAATCAAAGAGGAAATCAAAAAATACCTAGAGACAAATGACAATGAAAACACGACGATCCAAAACCTATGGGAGGCAGCAAAAGCAGTTCTAAGAGGGAAGTTTGTAGCTACAGAAGCCTACCTCAAGAAACAAGAAAAATCTCAAATAAACAATCTAACGTTACACCTAAAGGAACTAGAGTAAGAAGAACAAATAAAACCCAGAGTTAGCAGAAGGAACTAAATCATAAAGATCAGGGCAGAAATAAATGAAATAGAAACAAAGAAAACAATAGCAAAGATCAGTAAAACTAAAAGCTGGTTCTCTGAGAAGATAAACAAAATTGATAAACCATTAGCCAGACTCATCAAGAAAAAGGGAGAGGACTCAGATTAATAAAATTAGAAATGAAAAAGGAGAAGTTACAACAGACACTGCAGAAATACATAGCATCCTAAAAGACTACTACAAGCAACTTTATGCCAATAAAATGCACAACCTGGAAGAAATGGACAGATTCTTAGAAAGGTACAACCTTCCAGACTGAACCAGGAAGAAATAGAAAATATGAACAGACCAATCACAGGTAATGAAATTGAAACTGTGATTAAAAATCTTCCAACAAACAAAAGTCCAGGACCAGATGGCTTCACAGGTGAATTCTATCAAACATTTAGAGAAGAGCTAACACCCATCCTTCTCAAACTCTTCCAAAAAATTTCAGAGGAAGGAACACTCCTAAACTCATTCTATAAGGCCACCATCACCCTGATACCAAAACCAGACAAAGATACTACAAAAAAAAGAAGATTACAGACCAATATCACTGATGAATATAGATGCAAAAATCCTCAACAAAATACTAGCAAACAGAATCCAACAGCACATTAAGAGGATCATACACCATGGTCAAGTGGGATTTATCCCAGAGACGCAAGCATTCTTCAATATATGCAAATCAATTAATGTGATACACCATATTAACAAATTAAAGAATAAAAACCATATGACCATCTCAATAGATGCAGGAGAAACTTTTGACAAAATTCAACACCAATTTATGATAAAAACTCTCCAGAAGGTGGGAATAGAGGGAACCTACTTCAACATAATAAAGGCCATATACAACAAACCCACAGCAAACATCATTCTTAATGGTGAAAAACTGAAACCATTTCCTCTAAGATCAGGAACAAGACAAGGATGTCCACTCTCACCACTATTATTCAACATAGTTTTGGAAGTCCTAGCCATGGCAATCACAGAAGAAAAAGAAATAAAAGGAATACAAATTGGAAAAGAAGAAGTAAAACTGTCACTGTTTGCAGATGGCATGATACTATACATAGAGAACCCTAAAGATGCTACCAGAAAACTACTAGAGCTAATCAATGAATTTGGTAAAGTGGCAGGATACAAAATTAATGCACAGAAATCTCTTGCATTCCTATACACTGATGATGAAAAATCTGAAAGTGAAATTAAGGAAACACTCCCATTTAGCATTGCAACAAAAAGAATAAAATACCTAGGAATAAACCTTCCTAGGGAGACAAAAGACCTGTATGCAGAAAACTATAAGACACTGTTGAAAGAAATTAAAGATGATACCAACAGATGGAGAGATACACCATGTTCTTGGATTGGAAGAATCAATATTGTGAAAATGACTATAGTACCCAAAGCAATCTACAGATTCAGTGCAATCCCTATCAAATTATCAATGGCATTTTTTACAGAACTAGAACAAAAAATCTTAAAATTTGTATGGAGACACAAAAGACCCCAAATAGCCAAAGAAGTCTTGAGGGAAAAAACGGAGCTGGAGTAATCAGACTCCCTGACTTCAGACTACACTACAAAGCTACAGCCATCAAGATAATATGGTACTGGCACAAAAACAGAAATATAGATCAATGGAACAGGATAGAAAGCCCAGAGATAAACCCACGCACGTATGGTCAACTAATCTATGACAAAGGAGGCAAGAATATACAATGGAGAAAAGACAGTCTCTTCAATAAGTGGTGCTGGGAAAACTGGACAGCTACACGTAAAAGAATGAAATTAGAGCACTCCCTAACACCGTACACAAAAATAAACTCAAAATGGATTAGAGACCTAAATATAAGACTGGACACTATAGAACTCTTAGAGGAAAACATAGGAAGAACACTCTTTGACATAAATCACAGCAAAATCCTTTTTGATCCACCTCCTAGAGTAATGGAAATAAAGCCAAAAATAACAAAATGGGACCTAATGAAACTTAAAAGCTTTTGCACAGCAAAGGAAACCATAAAGAAGACGAAAAGACAGCCCTCAGAATGGGAGAAAATATTTGCAAATGAATCATCAGACAAAGGATTAATCTCCAAAATTTATAAACAGCTCATGAAGCTCAGTATTAAAAAAACAAACAACCCAATCCAAAAATGGGCAGAAGACCTAAATAGACATTTCTCAAAAGAAGACATACAGATGGCCAAGAAGCACATGAAAAGCGGCTCAACATCACTAATTATTAGAGAAATGCAAATCAAAACTACTGGGCATCATCAGAAAATCTACAAACAACAAATGCTGGAGAGGATGTGGAGAAAAGGGAACCCTCTTCCACTGTTAGTGGGAATGTAAATTGATACAGCCACTATGGAGAACAGTATGGAAGTTCCTTAAAGAACTAAAAATAGAATTACCATATGACCCAGCGATCCCACTACTGGGCATATACCCTGAGAAAACCGTAATTCAAAAAGACACATGCACCCCAATGTTCATTGAAGCACTATTTACAATAGCCAGCAACCTAAATGCCGATCGACAGATGAATGGATAAAGAAGTGTGGTACATATATACAATGGAATATTACGCAGCCATAAAAAGGAACGATATTGGGTCATTTGTAGAGACTGACATACAGAGTGAAGTAAGCCAGAAAGAGAAAAACAAATATCGTATATTAACGCATATATGTGGAGCCTAGAAAATGGTACAGATGAACTGGTTTGCAAAGTAGAAATCAAGACACAGAAGTAGAGAAAAAACGTATGGGCACCAAGGGGGGAAAGTGGTGGGGGGTGGGGGGAGTGGAATGAATTTGGCGATTGGGATTGACACATATACACTAATATGTATAAAGTGAATGACTAGTAAGAAAATAAATAAATAAACATTAAAAAAAAGTAGTAATTAAAAAAGAGAAAAATTGATAGTCCAAATAAAATAATAGTGTATAAAGTCTGCACAAGTGTAAAATTTGTTTGTAACTAACTAAAAAGTAAAATATGTTGTTTTATGAGTCAGCAATCATGTTGGTCTTGTTCCTGAACATATTCTCAAAACTAGCACAGTGCCTGGCACAGACTAAGAACTCAACAATATAGAGTGAATCAACAGTTGAATTTAACAAAAGTGAATCCTGTTTTTAGAAATAGCTTTCGTGGTCTATAAAACCTAGAGAAGAAACTGCTAACCCCAGTTGATTTAACAAGCAAAAAAAGTATTTTTAAGCAAATAATCCAAGAAATGAAGGCAACAAGCACATAATACCCCACCCTTTTTATTTCTTTAAACATCTGGATCTTTTTTGTGGTGCTTTGCAAATTTTACAATGGCTTAATTTAATTGGCAAGGAAGGGTATCATTTTATAAGTGAACAAAAGTATTGTAAATAGTTTAAATAATACACAGTTGGGTTCTTCTATTACAGAGCATGACTTCGTGCAGAGTTGATGGAACCATAGGTGCTACAAGTAATATCTGGTAATTTGTGGGTGGAACTATCAAAATCTACTGAGAACTTTAACCTAATTCTTTAGGCTCTTGTGACAGTTGATGCATCCCAGCATAGTTAATAGACTTTCATATTCATTGAATCTGGAGTTGCCTGGGAACTCCTCTCTAGCTTTTCCCCAACACAACAAAGACAGTTTCCAAGTGATGGTGAGGGACATTTTCTTATGTTAAGGGCTAAAGATCTTGAACTGTCTCTAGGATCCAGTAAGGCCTTCTCATGTATATGACCTGAATGGAATAGGAACAGAAGATGGACTTCCCTATGGTCCAAAAAGCTCAGAGCAGTTATTTTCCACCCCTTTTATGTTGGGCAGTCAATGCTGAGCTGCCTCAATGTAAAGACATCCCCCAAACAGATCGGTTTCTGTCAATTTTCCATGCTTTCCTTTCAGCTTTGGAGTTTTGCCTCTATGTTGCTAACCATACTGCAGTGGATCCAGTTGAGTGTGGCTGTTTTGTGGGCCTCCATAACCACGTGGGTTTGACCAGCAGTCACCAGTTCTGTATTATGTACACCTGCACTTTTTCTTGGTTTAACTTTCCCATGTTTACCATTGGAGTAAGGAACAACATTCCTTTACCAGAAGAGGACCTTATGTAATGAACAACTGAGACATTAGCTGCCCCTCCTATCTGCTCTCCTATTGTGTATTTCCCCTAAGAAACAAAATTTCCCCAGTAACTTTGATCTTTCACCCTAGGGAGGGAATCCATCATAGGTGTGGTATCATGTTCCCATAAATACTCTCATCCTACCTCACGCAACTCCCAATAATTCAGAATGTATGTGCACTGATGACTTGATAAATAAGACAATGTAATCAACATTTCTGTTGACCATCTGCAGAAACATAAAAGAGGTTTGACCATTTATTCATTCAAAAATGAATTTATTTAAGGCCCTGGGCTACCTACTGGGAATAAAGGAATGAACAATATAAATATGTTTCCTAGATCCTAGAATCCCTGATCCCAGGATTTCTGATGCCCAGGCTAGTGAGATGTATAAAATCCAGGATCTTCTAATTTTCTATATGGGAAAAATCAACACACTGTTAAGCCAAACAATCTATCCTACCACGCAATGTGATTAACTGATGCTAAATAATAGAGATCAAAAGAGAGGAAATATTTTTTCCTCCACTTCCCTAGTGTTTGAACTCTTCCCAAGTTTCATTACATATTGGACCCATAGTACTTTGTAGCACGTAGCTGCTTGGAACTGTCTGTTTTAAATCTCCATTAGGTCAATGGAAACACAATGCATGAAAAGTTATACTAGAGTGGGAGCACTTTGTTATTTTGAGATTCTGGAATTTTTTTCTCTCAAACTATCGTATAACCAGTTCTTTATAACTAGTACAATGGATAAATATTATGAAGAACATGTTGAATTTACGATGAATATTGTTGTAATTTTACTAAGCATTCTTACTCCTAAATGACTTTCTCCTTGATTGCATACAACTTAGTGAATATCAATGACATAACATAACAGAATTAAGCAGAAACTAAAACATAACACTACAATCATTTTTCAGAAATAGAAATGTTTTGACTGTGGCAACTTCAGGAAGAATTTGAACATCATCCTGGATTATGTATGTACTTTTCTCTCCCTACACTTGATGCTTTGATATCCTCATCCTATTCCAAAGTTTCAATTACCACCTCTACAAAGAAGATACCCAGGACTAGAATGACTATCTCTAAGTTCTCCTCCATAGCCAGAGTCTTGATTTCACCCTACCTTAACGGTGTTATTTGATTCTTTGCTATCAAAGCTATGTTGTTAACAAAGATATAGTTATGTTTTTTCGAAACATTCCTTGTAGATGAATCTCTAAATCTCCATTGGATCTATTTCCTATCTCTTTTCCATGAAGTATTGCATGTAGTTGTGGACTACACTGTAATTTTTCCTAATAGGTAATTACTTTTTTGTACCACATTCAATAGTGATAGTGATAATCAGTCATTCATTCAACAAACATTTATTGAACACGTTCCATTTACCAGGCTAATTTGAGACCTGGAGATAAAAAGGTAATTGAAATCCATCCCATCCCTTGAGACTCTTGTTGTCTGTTGGAAGAGCCCTGATATATAAGCAGGTGAAGTTACAATAAAATAGGAATAAAGGTAGAAACAATTTACTCTATGGTTATAGGCAGAAACTCATTTTGTCAGGCAGTGTTGGGGAAGAAAAAGTAAGTTTTGGAATGGTTCTTAAAGGATGAAAAGATGTCCAAGCTTAGAAGAGAAAATGGGGGCATTTGAGGCAGACCAAATTGTATGTGCAATGGCCATGGAAGGATAATCTTTGTGGCAATTCATCAAAGATAATGATACATTGAATGTGGCTGGAACTTGGAGTATGTGGACTAGCTGTTGAAAAGTTGTATTACAGTCACATTTAAAGTGTCCTTTCATGCCATAATCAGGAGCTTGAATTTTGTTTTTCAGGCACATATAAATATCTGGAATTTTAAGCAGGTGAATGATGGGAATGTATTTTTTGAAAGGAAGATACTTTTGGAAGTTGTGTGGAGGATGGCCTTGAGGAAGAAACTGCAAAAAGATCAGATAGAAAACCAATGTAATAATCCAGGTGAGAGTTGATGGAGATCTGAAGCAAGAAAAAGCAGTATCTTGGAAAGAAAAGGAAGGAAAGTCTCAAGAGAAGTTTCTGAGCAAGAATAGGCAGGACTTGCTAATGGTTTGGATAGATATCTTTGGAATTTTTGGCTTGGAAGACTGAGTGAATAATGAAAAACACTAACAGAAGTAGATTAGCAGAGAGGAAGATGAGTTTGATCTTAGATGCGTCCAGTTAACAAGTTTGTGGAACATTTATGTGGACATGTCCATTTGACAATGAGGGATAGGAGTCTGTACTGGGCAAAAGACTAGGGATGGAGTTTTACAAAGTCATTAGCAACTGATCATTGCTAAAAACCAGGGGCTTCAATTAAAACAACAACAAAAAAGATCAACCCATATCTCTCCAACTAGACTGAAGAAGGGACCCTAACTTTCAGTCCTGGATATTCTGTGTCTGAGAAGAACAAACCTGACTCCATATTGAATCTATCCCTTTAGCTCTAACCCTGGTGCTCTGTTACCTGTGCTTAGTTATTCTGGCTCTGCCCCTTTGTAAAAGAATGCTGCCTATAGCCTGAAATATACATGATAGCCCATTCTCAAGGCTCTGACCTTTAAAGGTATAACACTTTTCCATTCATGTAGAGATAAAAAGTTGCAGAACAGAGAACATTTGTCTTTTTGGAGGTTTATAGGAACACCCTGACCTGATCTATGTGGACAGCTATAAGAACAAAGGATTCTGGCACCAAGAAGTTTGAAACAACCAGCCACACAGCCTCTCCCCTCTCAGTATAAAAGAAACTTGAATTCTAACCCAGGTAAGGTGGCTCTTTGGGACACTAGTCCACCATCTTGGTTTGCCAGCTTTCCAAATAAAGTCACTATTCCTTGCCCCAACAACTCGTCTCTTGGTTTATTGGCCTGTTGTGTGGTGAGAAGTAGGAGCAAGCTTGGACTCAGTAACAGTACCATACCTGACCCACAGGAGGCTAACTTTTCTCCTGGGCTGCTAGGGATTGGGAAGCGAAAATATTCATTTGTTTGTTTCCCAATGTACTCACAATCTTAGTGAAATAGTTTCCTAACAGATCTCTTTGCCTTCAGTCTTCCCCACTCCAAGGTTTTCTGCCTGTTGCTCTCAGACCATTTGTCCTAATTAAGTACTTGTCTAATCATGTCTCATCATCCTTTGGCTCAAAACTCTTTTAAGCCACTCCTTATTACATATAGTATAAAGCCCTTCCTTTTCAATGCTACTCTTTCCTTAAGTCTTTTCTTTCCCATGCCTTCTACATGGCATCAGTTGCCTTTCCTCAAAATTGGCTCTCTTCACAGCCTTAATGGTGCTTTTGTTCTTTCTTTCTGGAATACCCTTCCCATCTGTTCGTACCTTTTGCAATCCTCTTAATCTCAAGAATGGCTCAAATATCAGCAATCTGTACTCCTACAGAGTACTGTACCTCTATCACAGCACTAACCCATGTTATGCTTTAAACGAGTGTTTGTGGTTTATCTCACATGAATTGTGAGAAAAAAGCTGCCTTGTCCACTTTTGTATTACTCCAGACTGAACCATGCTGCCTCTTACAGAGTGGTTGGCTAGTAATGGTAGACATGGTCTATACCTCCTCATATTTTCATCTTTTTAACATTATAATGTCATACGTGATAACTGATTTTCACTTGGTATATTCATTTTGATTCCCTGGTCAAAGTTTTTCCATTTTTAGTCAAAGCAACTCCCTGCTTAAAGTTTTTCCCTTTTTATCTTCATCTATAGCCAAGGCTAACAATAGTTAAGAACCCCAGTGGTTATAGGATCAACTCCCCACAATCCTATCCTTCTCATTCTAAAGTGGAAAGTATCAAGAGAAAGAGGATAACCCATAAAAATGTATGGTTTATTCTGATAATAAAATACAGCGTCATATTTAGAAAATAGCTCTCAGACATTCCCAATTTCTTTGGGGAAAAGGAACAAATAAAAATATAGTCCAACCAAATGAGATTTAGGCTAATATATCAGAATAACAGAGAATCTAATCTTTTAAAAAATGTGTTCAATTTTTTAGTTTTTCCTCTCTGGTAGAAGGAAATCTAATCAATTTTCATGGACCTTAGACAGAATCAAAGATCAGCATGTTGAAGTTAATCAGTAACTTGAAATGCCTTTTTTCATGTGTTTGGAAGAAAGAAAAGAAGACAGATGCTGTGGAAGTATAAGATGTTATTTCTGCAAAAATACTTGTATCTCTACCAATTTTAAATGTCAGTTTTCTTTTCCCTAAGTTTATTTTACCTGTCTACTTGGGTGAAATTCATAACTATCCATGTCTAAGGAATATTATATTTCTCTTACACAGTTTGCTATAGAGCATTTTGTCATACTTTGTGCACTGAAAATTCTGAAACTATATTATATACTGGAAACATTCAAGACAACTTGAAAAAGAGTCACAAATGGGACTGGAATGAAAATAATATATTTTGGAAAAGCAAACCAGTGAAAGCTGGACATGTCTAAAACAGTGGGTTACATTTCTTTAATCCTTGAAATAGTATTTAGGTATTATTTTCCCATAAAGTATTATATATAGATAATATGAGATTTCAGAGGTCATCTAGACCAATTGTACCACTTCATGGATAAGGAAATATGAAGCTTAGAAATGTTAATTCCCCTTTTCAAGGTCACATGGAAATTAGTAGCAGAGGTTGAATGAGAATTTAATGTGTCTGATTCTAGATCTATGTCACTTTTTATTTATAGTATGGTGTCTATATTGTCTGAATTTAAAACTAGGGTGTATATTATGACAGTCTGATTTGACTTAAATGGAAACAGTGAAACAGAGTATTCAAAATCAAAACTGTTCCCCCAAATCTGACACTTGATAACTAACACAAAGTTTGTCTTCGTTTTTCTGTGACCCTTAGTTTATTTTTTCAATGTAAACATCACATTTTGTACTTTATCAGTTTTCATAGTCTTCTTTAAATAGGCCAAACAGAAAAATGAAGAAAACCAAACAGTAGTGTTCCACACTTAGTGAATAATTTGAATATCATTTAAATTTCCATTATCAAATATTAAGAACCCTCAGTACATGTAGCCATTTAAAGTTAAGTATAATGAATCCTTATAATCTGAACCTCACATGCTAAGACATGTGATAATGTGTAACATCTTAAAACAATAAAACAAACAAGGAAACAAATAAGCTTCTTTAGAGTTGCTAGTTGGGATGGCAGTATATTTTGAGCAAAAATAAAATTGCCATACTCCTGGCTTCCTGAATTCTTGGAGCTTATCATCAAAGTTGCATTATCCTTGTGTGAAATTATAGGGAGATAGCCTTCAGGAACAAAGGCTTTGAACCAAGGTAAAAATATATAATAAGCAATATGTCCCTAAGTGGTCTGAAGAATACATTGTTGAAGAGTGAAATCCTGGCCAAAAAAAAATATCCTCTACGTCTGGACTCATTATTCATGGTTTCGAATATTCAGGGTTCCCAGGTCCAAACTGCTTGGCAGTAATTCTCTGTTTTCCTGAGTCCCATGGTGTGCACAGCTTCTTGTAAAAGTAGGGAAGTGCCGGTGAAGGTGATGCATGCTAACAACCTTTTTTATTCCTTGTCAGACTTAAAAGGGTGAGAATTTGGAAGAGGTAGGAGCCTATGATAAGAGTCTTAATTAAATAAAATTATTCACTCCTACTAACACTTGGAAAGTCATCTAAAATAATAACTTCTTTTAGATTCCAAACTTAAAAGGTAACTTATACTTGGCAATTTTTTCATAGGTCCCCGAGAGCAGCCTGCGAGCCACTAACAACCAGTGGCTGAACATGAGGAAGCTTTGAAGATTGGTCTAGAAGGCTGAAAACCACAACTGACCCCAATTCAGTTTCATTTCTTTTTTTTCTTTTTTAATTGAAGTATGGTTGATTTACAATGTTGTGTTAGTTTCAGGTGTATGGCACAGTGATTCAGTTATATATATATATATATAAATTCCCCCTTTGATAACCATAAGTTTGTTCTATGTCTGTGGATATATTTCTGTTTTGTAAATAAGTTCATTTGTATCTTTTTTTTATATTTCACATATAAGTGATAGCATATTTGTCTGTCTCTATCTGGCTTACTTCACTTAGTATGATAATCTCTAGGTCCATCCATGCTGCTGCAAATGACATTATTTCATTCTTTTCTTGGCTGAGTAGTACTCCGTTGTATATATGTACCACATCTTTTTTATCCATTCATCTGTTGATAGACATTTAGGTTGCTTCCATATCTTGGCTATTATAAATAGTGCTACAATGAACACTGGGGTGCATGTATCTTTTCAAATTATAGTTTTCTCCAGCTATACGCCCAGAAGTGGGATTGCAGAATTATATGGTAACTCTATTTTTATTTCTTATATAGACTCTTAGTCCTGTCTCCCCACTGTACCCCATGTTGTGTTTCCAACTAATCCTACCTCTTCACCTTCTGAAAGATGTGTCTCCACGGCACTTCAAAGTGTAATGCAAAGAGAGGGAGAGAGAGTAGAATCCTAGTTTTGTCACTCACTGTGGGAAGATGGGTGGATGAGTAAGTTATTTAATTTCTCTGAGATGCAATTTTCTCATCTCTAGTATGAGATGATAACATCTATCTTTTAGGTTTTTGTTGTGAGAGTTTAATGTGGCAGACACAGAATAGGTACTCAATACATAACAAACATAATTATATATGCTTCACCTCCTCAACTACGTGGCAAAGACCTTATTCAAGGACTAGGATATTTTTAGCTCCAATTCAGACCTCTTCGGTTCTACCATGTTTATTTTAGTCCCCTAACCAGCTGATTTTGCATGAAAATGAGTGATGGTGAACACAGAAGATTTTCTCCCCTTCATACCTGAGACGAGCTCTATTCAGAGGAACCACATCCCCATTGATCTAGCCTCATGGACATTCCACATATTCATGTCTGTCAGGTCTTTATCCATTGCCCTCCAAAGCAAGGCTTTCTAAACCTGATGCTTTTTCCCTCTTACTCTACCTTCTCCTGTTGGCTTCTCTCCCAAATATTTCCAATATGCTTATGAAATTTTCATTCTCTTTTAAATAATCCTCTCTCAGTTGCTTTGCTTTGAACTTTATCTCTTCCACAAAGACACTGGTTCTTTTTTTGCCATGCTAAATCCAAGATGCAGTTATCAACCCTCATCTTATCTGAATTCTCACTACTTCCACTGCTACCACTCTTGCACAAGGCAGCATCATTTTTTGCCCAAAATGATACAGGGGTCTATAAACCAGGTATCTCTGCTTCTGCCTTTACTTCCCTATCGTGCATTCTCAAGACAGCAGCCAGAGTGATCCTTGTAAATGAAAGTCAGGTCATGTCACATTGTTACTACTTCAGGGCAAGGACCAAGTTGCTTTATCTATGAATCTCTGATGTTAATCAGTGGAATTTAGCAGACACTCAATAAATATTTTGCTAAGCATTAAACTCTAAGAGAAGAAAGAGGAGGAAGAAATATGTGAATCACTCGCCACATCCTCCCTTAACCTCTTGGATATTTGTAACAATGCCTTATTTCATTCTCAACTTCGCATCATTTTATTTGCTAAACAAAACCATCATCCAGAGAGGTAAGGCAAACTTATAAACTGAGATCCAGAGAGGTTAAAGGATTGTTTAAGGTCATAAGGACAGTCATATTGGAAGCTTGGCCTTGAACTCAACCTTGTCCCTCCAAAGGGCATGCTTTTCCTGTTATGTCATATTTTGCATAAAGGTTTGGGAGTCTTCAGGCTTGTCTATGCCAAGTTGTGTTTCTACAATATATGTCATCTTTGCAAATATGTCCTATGAAGACCAAAATTTGAAATTACGGGAAACCAGGTAGAGTGGACATGGAAGCTTGGCAGCCAGCTTGGACCCTCCTAACAAAGAGCCCCTTTTCTGCATACCATCCTCAGAGTACACATCATTCAATATAGAACCTCGGAAATAGAAATTATTATTATATGCTTTCAAATCGCCTCAATCAAAAATTTTAAATCTGTGAATGAAAATGGTCTATTGTCTAGGAAATCTGATTTGGTTATTGGTTTTCATTATTACATTAGGTCTGTATACTCTGGAGGAAAATTGGCAGAAAGCATCTAACTTATTAAATATTCCAAAGAAATTTAATTTTTTGGTCTGAATTGATAATAGCAAGAATTGATGTTAAAATTCTAGAAGCTGTGTGTGTTAGATGAATTCACAATGTGATAAGACCTGCGAGTAACATAAATGAATTTACTTTACCTTGTAAGCAGTCATTTTCCTTCAGACCAATGTTAACATTGGAAGAGGTTGTGGGTAGAGTGGAAAGGAGGATGGAGGCAGTGTCGATTGCATTATGGGCTTTGTAGAGAATGGCTTATTAAGCAACGAAAATAATAGTGACAGCAGCAACAATAAAGCTCTACCTTTCCAAAGTGTGCAGACGATTAAGATGATATGGAAATACATTTCTGAACGGCTTTACTCTTTCCAAATTGATAACTGTGGTCAAGTAGACGTTCATGATCCTTTGAAAGGGACCCTGTTATGTATCCACTTGGCAGTTTCAGTTTCTGCCACAAAAAATTGACCTTGATAGTTTATTGCCTCATGTAAGTTTATCCCATGGCTTGAACTAGACTGTGATAAGAAACTAGTTCCTGTTATGTCTTCATACCCATTCAAGCTCTCACATCTCTACATAATTCTAGGACTCTAAAAGATGCCCAGTAAAACCTTTTGAGAAATTTTCTTTACATTCTAAGAAGAGTGTCCTGTCCAGATTTGAGGGTTTCTAACCTCTGATAGTTGAACCTACACAAACAAAAGTATTTTTACAACACTGTTTCAGAAACTTTTTAAAGCGAAAGGCCTTCAGAAGTTTTATTTGTGCCATTCCAGGTAGGCTGACAACAATTGCTATAGAATCACATTTTCTCTTTCCAGGGGCAGATCTAAATGACAGAGTACACAGTCTCACCAAGATCATTGTCAAAGACAACAGGGCTCCTCTGCTTAGTGTCAGGGAGTTTTGATTCCCTGGTACTTGACTAGACCACTGTGAACCTGGCCTATAGACAAAGGATCACTCATTAAACAAAACAAATGAACAAATCACAGACTCACACTTTGATGAAGCTACTCCTTTGGTATTCACATGAATACCTGAATACATGAATAGCTACAGCCATCAGTGGGACAAGACCTTTTTGTACAAGACTCTGCAACCTGTTAAAGGTTCCTCTATCGATCTGATCCCGTGGCCTGGCAACCTTGACCTACTCCATTCACTACATACCCTGAGAAGTATTCCTGCGGTGGGCAACAGGACCTGCAGAGGCCTATTTCACATATCCACAGCCAGAAGAACGTAAGAGTGCCTTGGGGAGAGTATTGTGTAAGCAATGGAAAAAAGCACTATTGTTAGCAGTTCTTCTGGAAGCATATTTTGCCCATGGAGATTTGGCATCTGTAATAATTAAGTGCAACACCTTTGTTTCTAAATACACACTGTAGTTTGAAAAAACATGATAATATTCAATTAAAAATGACTTTAAAAAGTATACTGAGATCCTTCAGCTGGCTAAGTATTCTATTTGAAGACAGAGAAATAAAACAATTGAAGCTTTAGAATTGGAAAGATCTGAGTTCATAGCTGAACTATGCAAATTATAAAAGTTGTGTGAACCTAAGCGAGTAGATTTATTTTTTCATCATCTGTGAAGCATGTATAAGAACAACTACCTCATTAAAATGAGGTTTTGTTGGCAAATCACATAAAACACTGCATGTCACACTGTAAATATCCAATAAGTGATACTATCCAATCCTTAATGTATGAGGCTACCTTTAAAAGCTGTACAGATTTCAAAAGCTAACAGAATTATGCCAGAAATAAGAACGGTTACTGGAGGAAAGGAGAAGTCATAATGCAAAAAAGGAAAAGTCATTAGTTTGTTTGGCTATACATACATTTTAAAACCATTCAGTATGTTTACTTAAGCTTTTCAGGTTTTGCCGCTCTTATTTGGAATTCTGAAAAATGCTTCAGAGGTATCTTTCTAAAATTTCTTTTCACAGCTCAAGACCATTATATACATATAATGCAAATATATATGTCTATATATATATGTATATAGACACACATATGTGTGTCATATATATATATGTTTTGGATTTTACCTACATATATACACATATATATGCCTATTTTGGATTTTAACTGAAATATCTGTCTCTTTTACTTGGAATTTCTGCAAAGGTTTACATTTATGGCATGTAATGTTGGAGACAGAGGTAGGTCTCAGTCTTCTCCTGAGTATTATAGAGTGTGTATGTATATGTATTTAAATACACATATACCCATTTAAAAAATCTTCAAATGTGACATAATATAGTTTAGATGCAAGAAACCAAAATGGATTAAATGACCATTTGTTCCCTGGTTTTTAAAGAGACAGTTACTGGGGGTGTTTACCACCAAACTCATGAAGGCAGATGCATTTCAGCTTTGAGGGCCATAGAGGCTATTTTAACCCTGTTGACTAAAGCAAAAATCAGGCTTTCATTCCCCTTGTTTTGACACTTGGTATAAATCACCAAGGCATTATATTCATGTTACAAAGCACATGCAACTATTTGTAGTAGGTGCTGGTAAGGGAAACCAGAATATTGTTTATATTAAATATTGTTTATATTAAATAACATATGTAAAGAGTTTATCTCAGTTGTTCTGCACAAGAAGTATTCAATAAATGTTATAGTTGTTATATAGAAACTGCCTTTCCCTATGTTCATTTTAAAAGTTTAGTAGTTATGATTTAGATTTATTACTCGAAGTGATGTAGTATCTCAGTGGCTGCAATTACAAAAGACAGAGGAGAAATAAAGAGGAAAAGAGTTAGAAAACATCTTTGACCAAAATACATACATCTGTTATAATTGATCTTTCTCCCTGTCTATATATATTTGTGAAGTAGTACAGGTGAGGTAAGATCTTCATCTATTAATAACAACTTATTTCTATTTCCTTTTTACAATTAAAAAAGTTATCCTTTCACGGGAAGTATTTCTCTTCTTTGGAGCGGGAAAGGCATATCCATGAAAGTAGAGACAAAAGATCAAACTTATATTCATCCCCTTAAATATTGTTATTCTGGCATTTTGTTTTAAGTACAAATTTCTTAACAGCGTATACGAAAGAGAAGGTTGGCAGCAAAATTCGGGTATACACATCCACTCTGCTTCTCAGCTACTGAATCTCTAGAGTAGGAATATTAAAACTCTTCTGCTTACTTTTCAGAATGTTATTTGAAAATTAAATTAGACAACTTAAATTGCACATTTGCACGATTGTGACTCAATTTTCCCTCAAATAGAAAATGTTTGTTAATGATCTTACTACTTATAGAAAATATTTCTCTGTTGAACAGTCAGATTTCATAGAAGGTACATTTAGTCTTGTAGGATAGGCATTTATTTTGAGATGAGCTTACACATCCTTGCATTTTCTTTGACATATATGTGTATATACGAGGTGTAACAAAGTTTCTTTTTGAGTTTTAATTCTTCGATGTACTCATCTGATTAACTGTGTTTAACATGTGCCAGTCCTAGGGCCGGATGGTGGTGATTCAAAGGGGAAGAAGGTGTGACCTTACTCTTAAGGAGCTCACAGTCTGAAGTGGAGATGAACATGCGGAAACATACTTGTATTACAGCGAGGTGAGGCCATCTGGACCATGTGGATATAGAACTTTTGGGCACATAAAGATTGAGGCTCCTGATGCAACCACAGCAGGTGGCAATGACAAAGCATTCTTTAAGGGGGTATCTTTTGGCCTGGGTTTTGCAATAGAGTTAAGGGTTCCACAGGTGGAATAAGGTCCAGGGTGATAAGGGCATCCTTACCAACGGGAACAGAATGAACATACAATGCCAAAGAGGCCTGAAAATGGCACATCTTGTCATCTGTCTCATTGTTTTTAATTTATATATGTTGGAGTTAGAAAAGCTGAAGCGCTTTCACTAATAGGGGTATCTGAAACATCTACTACCGGATGTTTAACAAGTGAATCATTATCGCAGTTCCTGTTGTGGTTGAATTTTTTGTTTTTAACCTCAAACCCCTAGACTGAAAAGTGTCACTTATATTCCCACGGGTCAACTCTTCAGTGATTGTTAAGAATTTTATCTTTCACTTGGACTCTCGCCCAAATTCTCCACTCCAGTCTTTGAGCCATACACCATGTTACCATTAGAGGTAGTGCTATAGCTTAGAGCTCTCACTTCCGAAAGACAGGTGATCCTGACATTGTCTCAAAACATTCAGGGACTCCTCATTGCCTACAAGGTAAGTCTCACTGTGGGAGACAATATTCTTCACAAGCTGGCCCCAATAATTCTTCCCCACTTTCTTCCAAACTCATTTCATTCTATTCCCAACCCCTAAGCTTACGCCGTCATGAATGACTCATTGTTCTCCCATATTCTATACCCCTGTCTAACGCATGGCTTTGTGCATGAAACAACACAGCCTGTTGAGATAAAGGTAACTTGTTATAGCTTGTTATAGCTGGAGCCCTGGGTAGGAGGGAAGTGGGAGAAGAACATGGGGTTGTTGAGATAATAGATGTGGACTAGATGAATTGCAAGTTCTATACCAAGAAGAGGTCTTGATTCTATTCTTTTTAAAAAAAATTTATTGAAGTATAGTTAATTTACAATGTTGTGTTAATTTCTGCTGTACAGCAAAGTGATTGTTATATATACCTTCTTTTTCATATTCTTTTCCATTATGGTTTATCACAGGATTTTGAATGTAGTTCCCTGTGCTATACAGTAGGACCTAGTTGTTTATTGGTTCTATTCTTCATTGTCAGTACTTCTCAAACATTTTGTCTGTTCCAAAGTATTCCAAAGAGGAAAGAAGAATATCCTCCCACCACAGGCTTTTAGTGAATAGTCTGAAGTGGGCCATTGCAAGCAAAAAAATTTATTTGACGTCTCCTTTCATATTTTTGCTTTCTACTGTGTACTCTACTGGTTTCAATACTGAAATCATATTTTAAATTTTTTGCCATCAAGTAAAATTGAATTTCCCAGAAGATGTTATCCTGAGGTGTTCAGTTCCCCTGGTACAGTGCCAGGACTCCTGGAGGGATGTATATTCCAGATTGAGAAGCACACCTGGGGATGGGGGACCAATGGTGGGTTTGAAGAAGGTAGCGGTAGCAACAAACTTGTGGTTAAATGTTTCAAACTTAGAAAAGGAGTGTATTACCGTCACTGGAATTTGGAAAGGTCACTCTGATGGTGGCTCGGGAGATGATTGAAGGCTTGGGGATGGAAAAGGAAGAATGGACTGTTCTGGGTTCCAACTGGATGGCGATACAAACTATTGAAGCAAATTCCCAGTTTTGGGTTTTGGTATTTGAGTAGATATTATTATTTATTGCAATAGATACAAAAATAGAAGATATTCAATTTCACACATGAAAGTGTGAGATGAATTTGGGACATACAGTTGGAGACATTTGGTAGAACGCTAAACATCAGGTTTGGAGATCAGGAGATAAGTTTGCTCATTTATATCTATCTATCTATCTATCTATCTATCTATCTATCTATCTATCTATCATCTATCTATCTATCTACCTGTCCTTTATCTATCATTTATCTATTTACAATTGGGAATCATAAGTCTATAAGTGGAAATCAAAGTTATGGGAACTTGGGAATTTGATGAAATTGCCCAACGAACTAATATAGGGTCAGAAGGAGAAAGTGTTTTATGGAAGGAAAAAAAAAGAGGGCCCTAAAGAAAGCAGAGCTAGTAAGGGAGAAGAAAGAAAGATCTATGAAGGAATGTTAACCCTATAAACAAATTTAGAGACCTTCTAACATATTTTCTTAGTTTATAAATTAAGAAGACAAGGTTTACAAAGAAAAAAGGATTGTGCTAAGAACACTTCTCACTTCTGTTTTCTTATTCCTGGTTGAGTTTTCTTATCATATTTTAATGATCTCAATATATCAATAAAATCTGTAGTGTTTTATGAGTCTCCCATCTACCATGGCATATAGCAAAGTGTTTCACAGAGAGCAGTTACTCAATACAGTTTTTTAAATAAATAAATTAATAACAAATTGCCTCTTGGAAATAAGAGTGGACAACAACTTTATCTTGGGAAGATCGGGTTAAAATGTAAACTTAATAGCGGAATATTAAAAAAAAGTCACAGCCATGTATCTTAAAGTATCAGTGGAAAAATAACTACCTAAGATCCACTGCAAAGGGAATTTTCAGTAACTTTTCCCCAGACACTTCTACATAAAAGGTTTAGTTTTGGTCCCTGTTCACCTCCCTTGGGAACTTCTTTCCTTGCTCTTAGAGTTCTCTTTTTCAAATCCTCCTTCACGTCAGTGCCCCAATCCTCTTTCTTTGACACCACACCCAGGCCTTCTCCAAATGCCCACACTTCAACATCAGCGCTAGAACCCCAGTCGTTGATGGCAGAAGAAACAGTCAGAGATTTCAGATCTGCTTCTGTTACAAGTGGACGATGCATCCTGCTTGAAGTGGACGACAACTCTGTAGTTTTCTAGGAGGGTCACCTGGTACCAGGGTTTGGCCCCATTCCGGTTGGGAGTTCCAGGATGGAGTAGAAATAACACGTTCTAATACTCAAGAGTGTCAGCAGGTGGGTGGACCCCCTGGTGGAGAGCCCGTTTTCTACACGACTTTTCTGTCTTCTGGCAAAGAGAAACGACTTTTCTGTCTTCTGGCAAAGAGAAGTGGAAGCGTTTAGAATGCCGCCCAGGCTTATTCTTTAGGCATAAAAGGCAGTAGGCTGGATTCTTTTGCGATTGTTCTCCAAGTAATGATTAGGTCGAATAAGGCAGCATTTGCCTTTTTTAAAATACAGGGAACCACTCTCTCGGCTTCTGAGAAAACTGAAAGTGGCTGCTTGCCAGAGATTTGTGCAGCTTCCTGGCTTTGTGGGTGGAAAAAATAGCACAGACCAACGTGAGGGAAACGTCAAGTCTTCCTCCCTCCAACATGTGCCCACGATGCCTCCCCAGAAACGCTGGACAGATGGTGAAGATCACCTTGGTGGCATTTTCTTCCGAAATTGGAGTCTAAGTGCAGGAAGCCTCCAAAGAAGGGGGTCTCAGCTGAGGCGTGCACGTCTCCATTTAGGAGTCAGAATGCTGGGGCTGAGATCTGCATCTGTGTGTGGCAAGTATGAGAAAGCACATCTGACACACTGCTAAGGAGGGTCAGAGGAGTTAATTACTTAGGGTAAAAAAATCTAAATGCTCAGAGGAATTAACTGGTATTCCGTGATTAATGTAAGAAAAGACTCTTAGTTGAAAAATATGATCTTCATATAGACATCAGTAGATTGAATTCCATCAGTAGCTATTGCTTTCTGTGAAAATTATCTTATTGTGCTAATAATGAGTTTGGAGGCAGTAAGCTATGTTCTTTTGACCGGATTTCAAAGAAAAGAAATTGAGAGTGCAGAAAAGACAAAGCAGAGGAAATATCTTTGATATCTCGCTTATTACACAGCAGTAAAATGGATATCACAAATGCTCTTGGTGATAAAGATGGTTTAGACTGCTTTGAATTGAAAAGCCCATATAATATAAAATCGTTTCCTTGCTGTTACAGATTTTCTGGTGCACAAGGATGACATGGATTAAATAGGAACATTTCACTGTGATGATAACACTTTGAAAAAAATATCAGAGACATATGAGCGATTTGAAGGGATCTTTGCTACCATTAACTGAATTTTTCTCTGTGATCGGTTTTCTGGCAAGTATCAAGAGGTACCAGTTTTGTACCTAGGTGAAGAAGGGAGATGAAGTATCGTAAGTATCCTACCTGATTTTTCTTATCTCCCAAACTGACCTCAAGTTTTAATTGCTCCCTAGTTATTCTGGAACCCTCACTGATGTCCTGTGGAGGCTGCAGAATGGGATTCCCAAGAATTTTTAAATTTATGGTGTACAATTGAACTCTGAGAATTCACCTATGAAAACAATGAATGAAAAATCAAAGTTATGTCAAGTTATTGTAGGCAGAATGGTTTTAGGTCTATGAGACTATTGAATGAATTGATGTTATTGTAAGAGACATTTTCATTATTACAAAAGGAGGATCAAAGAGGCCAACGTTGACAAGGGTTCATGCAAACACTATGTCAAGGAGAGGGAGTGAGGGGGTCACCTGGTGATGAACTTCCAGTCCTATTGGCAAGGCTATTGATATCGCGGCATGGGAGGCCCTGGGTACCTTAAACTCATGCCAACATACACTCAATTAAGGTAATTTCTCTCCTTTTGATTATAAACTCACCAGCCAAACTTCTGCTTATGATTTGGCTTGCTATGTAGCAGAGGAATAGTGGTTATACTAATTTCCATGTTGCAGGCTTTGTAATAGACCTATTTGTAGTTGGATTCTGGATGTATACATCTGTTTACAAGTTTGAGTACTGTGAGTTTACACTGAGAGCTTATACTTGCTCTTGGTGACCTGAAAACATTAGGTTTTTGAGCCTGAGAGGCTGAGGGTAAACATGCTCTTGCTGTGAGGACAGGTTGCCTCCAAGTGTCAACTTGGAAAACAGGCTGCCACTGGCCTGTTTTCTTCTGATGACATTTGTGTGCAACACTGTTGGCCAGGAAAGACTACTCACACTTCTGTAGTAGCCACTTGAGTTTCTCTATTTATGACTTTAGCGAAGGTGGGGACATTGATTCGAAAAGCAGGCTTCATATGTCACTAGGAAGAACAAAGAGAGCTTAAGGAGAGTAGGAGAAATAGCCCCTATCAATTAATACAGTTTCAGCCAATGATTAGTAATCTATGTATAAGCTAGGCTTAGTCTTGGGAAGCACTTGTGAAGTTATAGAACTTATCTCATTCAGTTTTATGTTCTGGCCAGTCATTTAGACACACGTCACCGCAACTGTAAAAGTGCCCGCCATTAAGGGCTGACTTAAGGTCTTTGTCTCACGAGAGACCAGTCCTCCTGGTTGTGCGTTTCTCTCCTGCCTTGAGCAAGCAGCTGGGAGGCAGCAGACACAGAGGAGGTGGAGGGTTGGGTCTCATTAGGGTTGGGCTTTTGCCAAGTGAGCATGCAAAGGGGACAAACCACAAAGGAACTGGAGGTGTGTGCTAAGGATGTTCATGATGACTGACCGTGGGTTTTAAGCTGGGGAAGGCGGGAAGGAAGAGGTGTGAGGGAGAGTGAAAAAAATGGTAGGATTAATGGACTGTCAGTTTAAGGTAGGCTGAAGGATTGATGGAACAGTGGTACTAGAGGATGAATTCGAAAGATGGGAAATGGTGGTGGGCAAGTGGTCTGTTTGAGAAAATCCAGGCAAACGTGGGTCCAAAACAAAACCACTTCCTGAAATTTGCTATATGATAATGGAAGTTATTTAGTTTTTCTCTGTCTCAGGTTCTTATATGTTTAATTTCTAAAGTGGGAATAATAATATTAAAAAGCTACAAAGCTTAGGTGATGTAAAGGATGTAAATAACCTAGCACAGTGTATAGCAAATATTTGATACTTCAGTAAATGTCAACTCCTGCATTTCTACTATACAGTAAATGCTTTGAAAGGAGAGGCATTTCTTTCTCGCTCTTTCTGTCTGTCTCTCTCTGTCTCTCTCTTACACACACACACACACACACACACACACACACAACCCCACCCCAATACAATAAACGTTTGCTGAAAAGAAAACATTGAGCTGGGCCTGATGCATTGGGAGTAGGTGAATCTGGACCATGGAGCTTCTCAGGGATTTCTCCCAACAGCTTGGGCCAGGGGTGGGTTTAGGTGGAGGTTAGAGTAGAGAAGGAGGAGTTTGAACACAGTAAGTGAGAGTTGGAAAAAACAAGCTTTCTTACTTTAAAAATTTGGTTTTCATCAACCATAATTATAGTTGGAAAACATATGGAACTGAAAGTTCTGATAAGTTTTTTTCTTTAATACTAGATAGAAAATACTTAAATTTATTCCTCGCTGTTCTTTTGAGGAGTACTTGACTGGGAAATGTATTATGGGTTCCTTGGTTTTTTGGATGTGAATATCATAAAGAGGAGATTCTGAAATTATTCCTTGATTGGGTAGGTGGAGTCAGTAGATATTTTCTGGAAGTTCATCATTCTTGATGTATCACTGGGAGAGTCTCCCTGAGGCTGGGGGAGGGAGAGAGGGTAGGTGTTCCACCCTGTGAGGTCAAGTTCTCTCTTTGGTAATCAGGTCAGTCAACGGCCTCCAAACTTTGTAATCACAATAGCCTTGCTGGAGCTACTGGATCTGGGGCTCGGTAATGAGACATATCTGAAACATATTAATGACATACGTCTGAGGTACTGAGGTAAGTTTGGAGGAAAGAGGGAGAGGTCATTACACCAAGGCAAAGCAAGAGATAGTCAGACCCAAATGAATATGAAGCCAATAAACAAATGGATACACCCAACTTCCAGTTATAAAATAAATTAAGTCCTGGGGACATAATGTACAGCATGATGACTATAGTTAATAACACTGTACTGTATAATTGAAAGTCGCTAAGAGAGTAGATCTTTAAGGTTCTCATCACAAAAAGAGAAAACAATTGTAACTATGTATGATGATGGATGTTAACTAGACTTATAGTTGTGATCATTTTGTAATATATAGAAATATGAATCATTATGTTGTGTACCTGAAACTAATATAATGTTATAGATCAATTATATCTCAATAAAATAAATAAATAAGTGAATGCATCCATGGAGGAAACCATGCTTTGAGAGAGAATGTTGACTAGAGTTTTAAAAACACAGAGCTCTGTGCCTGGAAAAAGGAGTAGATCTGTTTTCTTTGTGCTTTAGGTAGTAAGAAATTTTGGTGACAGAAATGTCAAACTATTCCAGAGAGATCTTAACATCATGCACAGAGATGTCTGCGAGGTTGTGAGCAGACGGCACGCAGACAAGAACCAGCAAGTGAAAGGAGGGAGGTACCCAGAAGGGAACCTTGGAGGACTTAACGAGGGAAGGGAAGCTGAGGAGGGGCGGGATATAGAAAAAGCAAAAGGTTAGAACCATCAGAGACCGCTAAAGGAAGTGCTGAAGAATGCCTTAGAGAAGAGGTGAGGGCAAAGCAGGCCAGAGCTGGCTTCCCGGTGAAGGACATTAAGCCCTTTTCTGGGAGCAGGAACTCTGGAAATTTAATTACTGTGTTATGTCTTTCAGGCACTATTATGCCTAACACGCCAGGGACTGATGGTCTTATTCCATCAAACTTCAAAAAATGTCAAGGCTGCAATAAAAATGAACCCAGTATGGCGTAGTTTTATGTTTTTCTTCTAAACATGATGTGCGTTAGTCACCACACTGAAAAAGCAGTGAGAAGAAGATGTGCCAAAATGATAGAGAAAACATGTCAACATTCAAAGAATAATTAATGAAAAGTGTTGCTGTTTTAATACCACCAATGAAAGTCAGTCCCAGTCTTATCAGTTCTTCTCAACAGTACCCAGGATCTCCATCTACTGGATACAGCCACACCTGCTTCCTGTATGACCTTGCCCTAGGTACAAGTTTAATGAACGCTTCTTCACTATAGACCTGAGCCTGGTGTCTGATATATCTAGGTAAATTACCCAGGTGTCCCAGTTCTCACTAAACTAAGGGCTTCCTTGCAATCTTCATCTGAGATTTTTTAATTTTTGCTTTTCTGTAGTGTGGGTTTTATTTTTTTTATTTTTTAACATCTTTATTGCAGTATAATTGCTTTACAATGGTGTGTTAGTTTCTGCGTTATAACAAAGTGAATCAGCTATACATACACATATGTTTCCATATCTCTTCCCTCTTGCATCTCCCTCCCTCCCACCCTCCCTATCCCACCCCTCTAGGTGGTCACAAAGCACCGAGCTGATCTCCCTGTGCTGTGCAGCTGCTTCCCACTAGCTATCTATTTTACATTTGGTAGTGTATATATGTCCATGCCACTCTCTCACTTTGTCACAGCTTACCCTTCCCCCTCCCCGTATCCTCAAGTCCATTCTCTAGTAGGTCTGTGTCTTTATTCCCGTCTTACCTGTAGGTACTTCATGGCCTTTTTTTTTTTCTTAGATTCCATATATATGTGTTAGCATACGGTATTTGTTTTTCCTCTTGCGTCTCCCTCCCACCCTCCCTATCCCACCCCTCTAGGTGGTCACAAAGCACCGAGCTGATCTCCCTGTGCTATGCAGCTACTTCCCACTAGCTATCTATTTTACATTTGGTAGTATATATATGTCCATGCCTGTAGTGTGGGTTTTTTGTTTTTTGTTTTTTGTTTTTTTGCGGTACACGGGCCTCTCACTGTTGTGGCCTCTCCCGTTGCGGAGCACAGGCTCCGGACGCGCAGGCTCAGCGGCCATGGCTCACGGGCCCAGCTGCTCCGCGGCATGTGGGATCTTCCCAGACCGGGGCACGAACCCGTGTCCCCTGCATCGGCAGGCGGACTCTCAATCGCTGCGCCACCAGGGAAGCCCTGTAGTGTGGGTTTTTACTATCCAGACATTCACTGTGACTGGGCCCCTGCCTGAAACCACAGTCTGCTTGGCTAAGTTCCCAATGCTTCTGCCTTCCCACCTCCTTCTCGTTGGGGATTAAAATTCTCCTATCCTCTCCCATCTTCCTACTCTCCTCTGACAAGTAAGAAAGGCCCAACTCCTGAATTGGCTGGCTGGTGTTCAGAATCAGGTTCCTGATTCCCCACCATGAGGAAGATATTGTCAAGAGAAACCACACACTGCAAACTTGAACTGAAGGGCCAGGTGGTGTTATTCTTCGTGGCCCAGAGGATTCTGTTGACCTCCAGGTTCTATGACTTAAGACAGCTATGGACAGCTTCCAGACCCCACTTGCAAGTGGGCAGGGGAAAGCTTCTAATTCTGCTAGGCTGAGTCAGTCCTTGGTGCCCAGATGGGTTCGGCTGACAACACACAAGGCAGGTGATCTTTGTGGGAGGGGGGATGGGGCTGGGATAGGCTGAAATTGACAGCTGGGGGTTCTGGTTCACACAGGCAGGGGCCCCTTTTCTCAAGGACCATACAAGCTACACCATAACGTGCCAGGTTTTGTGTGTGTTTATTTCCCTTTTGTTATCCCTTAATTGTCAATAAATCATATTGAAAAATAGCATCGCTAATGCGGCTTATAGATATTAACCCAAACCTTCTTTACCCGTGGATGATTCTTGTTAGGCTCCCGCCTCCAAAGAACCCTAGAGATGGGGCTGCCAGCAGGGTCAGCTGACTGCACCTGCTCTTTAGTTATGAGGACGTGGGCTGTTGCTCACAACTGCAGGCTCTGCCATAGAAAAGTTGTCAATCCCTCACCCCAGGCTTTGTTTCAGACACACCTCCTTTCCCCCCTGTTCTTAGACTCAACCAGGACACAACCATCACAATAAAAGACTGACTGTGTCACTGTAACTCCCTGCTTCCATGACCTTCAGCATATAACTGTGCCCGGACTCCATTTGGAAAATGAGGCGGAAGGGTTAGCTACTCAAACTAATGGAACAAAACCTCTGAGATTCTACGAGATTTAACTATTACTTTCTACAGGCATTGGATTCAGTGGCGCTCAATCAAACTATTTATTGTAACTAACCATGATTATATAGGGTAAATTCTTCCTTTGTAACCATCTTAACGAAATCAGAAATATTTAACTGCAAGTATCAGCTCTGTTCTCTCCTTCTCACCACCCTCTCCCTCCCTCGTTTCTTCTTTCCCTTCTTCCTTTCTTTATTTCTAACTTTGAAATAAAGAAGTTAGTTAGAAGTTTGAGTCATCCACCTCCTTGCTAGGATAGATCGTTCCGGCATAGAATTAGAACTCTCTAGTCTAAATCATTCCTATTCATAATTTTTGTTTTTAAAACTCTTTGGATCCAAATACTTACATCACTTATATGTGGAATCTAAAGAATGAAACAAACTAGTGAAGATTACAAAAAAAGAAGCAGACTCACAGATATAAAGAACAAACCAGTGGTTACCAGTGGGAAAAGGGAAGGGGGGAGGCGTAATCTAGGGGTAACAGATGAAGAGGTACAAACTATTAGGTATAAAATAAGCTACATGGATATATTGTATAACACAGGGAATATAGCTCCTATTTTATAATAACTATAAATGGAGTAACACCTTTAAAACTGTGACTCACTACATTGTACACTTATAACTTACATAATATTGTACGTCAACCGTACTTCAATTAAAAAAACTCTTGGGATCTATCGATCATCTCTCTATGTATCATCATCTCTCTAGAGAAATATCTATGTTTTTAGAGTGTGATTAGAGATTAACATTTGTAATTAGATCTCTTTTCTAAATAACATTAATCTAAAACAACATTCAAAAAGCACAGTCTTACATTACCTGCCCGGAGTCATCTGAGATGCTAGCTACAAGTGCAGGAATCTGTATTTGCGCTGAGAATCAGTATTACTGACAAGACTGCTCCCCCGGTCCCTGTCAATCTGAAGCACATTATATTTCTGGAGCCCTGCAGATGAAGAATTTGTAAACGGCAGCGCATCACGCAGGGGAAAGGACTATTTTGAAGTGGGAGTGAAGTGGTAGGGAGGTGTAAACGTGTCTGGGAGACACCTCAAATCCCTTGTGGATATTAAAATTATGAGTGAATAAAAATGGAAGGATATAAATAAGTGAATAAGTAAAAACTATCTTTAAGTAGCTAGGTATCAGTTTATTTATTTTTCCTCTTAATAGGAATCGAATGCTTTATCCTATCCATTCTTCAAAGAGATTAAATCTCTTTCCCATTAAAACTTGCCAGCCTCTTAGAGCCCACAGAGCTGTCTGCCTTCTAGAATAATAATGCTTTTTTGAATTTATCAGTATTTCTCAATGTTCCATAGAAAACAAATTCTTCAACTATCCCTGCCATCATAGAAAAAGATTGACATGTTTGTGAAAGTCCAGCATACACAGATTAGGGAAATAGTATGATTTATATATTCACTATTTAAGCTCCATAGCTTATTATAGATTATGATGAACCTTGCGCTAATAAACTTTTTGCCTTTTTAAAATCAGGGTTTCTGAAACTTATTTGACCAAAGAGCCTTTTTCAAAAGCATAACATTTATCAACACTTCTCTCTCTCTTTTGTTTATATATTTTATGTTTGCTAATTAATCATTTGGAGCCTTGAACTATCACTTACATTAATTACTGTTCATCCTTTTATGCACTTGTAACTAAATTATCTCCGATCAGTATATGTATGTGTCATGTATGATTGTGTGTTTGGTGTATTTTATTGAGTGACTTGTCCTTTTCACGCCTGTTAATATGGCTATCGCCAAGGGCAAGCATAGTTTTTTTGATGGGAGTGGATTTTGCTGGTGCCCGTTAGTTAGGCTGAGGCAGGTTCTGAGACAGAAAATGAAAACTGAGATGTCCGGCTTTAGGTGAATAGAGAGGGAACTCCATTCACTCTGGGTCTTGCTAACTTTTATGGGTTTTAAATGATCATTATTATTTTGATGATGATAATACTTGCCATGTATTGTGCATTTAAGCTGGGCAGTGTGCTAAGTGGTTGTTATCTCTTCTAATTCCAAAAACAACCCAATGAAGAAGGTATTCTTCATGCTATTGTCCAAAAGATAATACATATCTACTGGTTTAAGTCTGTGCAGGTACGGTAGCCAAACCGGGATTTGAACTCATCTATCTGACCTCAATGCTCATAATCATGGTCATTCTGTTCATTGTCTGCTGATTCTGAAAGGCCTTGAGGGTGCTCCCAAGGAGGTAAAGCTTGAAAGTGGCCCCTTCCAGATGAAGAGAGAGTAAGAGTAGCAGGGAGGAAACCCCCAAGCTGAAGGTAAATACGTATACATTCCCGGGCACATGATCTTGTGCCATGGTGTGTGCGTGTGTGTGTTTACTTTGTCTTTTGTTGTCCCTTAACTGCTACTTAACCACATTCAAATATGCAGGCTTTACTTCAGTTATTCTATGAGTAATTAAAGAAAAGATGAGACAGCCATAACTGGGCCATCGAGCTACATGGAGAACGGTTTCTCCACTCAGAGTGCAGCAACTGTTTTGGTAGCCAGAGAAGAACATCAGGGGAGGAGATTGGTGCCGGCAAGAGTTGGCTGCTTTCGCGTCTATCAAGATGCTCTTGCTAACATCTAGAACTTATTTTTAGAAATTTAGCATTTTAAAAACACATCTTCTTTAACAAATATCTAGCAAACTACTTTAAGGAAGGGACACTTTTATTATCCCTGTAAAGGACCTATAATGCTTAGCATGGTAACTCATTCCAAGTAGGTGCTCAATAAATACCGGTTAATAAGTGAGAACGAACCTTTCTCCAAGTTTACAAGGGAGGGTGTTTGGGCACAAAGAAAAAAACTTTCCTCGGTACCTTGAGTGTTCTAGAGTGTACGTTGCAGATTAATAACGAGATATCACATCATTGTTTTTGAAGTATATTCATTTGCTTAAGGTATATAGACTAGTTGAGTTTCTAATTGCTCATCAGTTACTTGGCATCTAGCTTTTTATGTTGTATCACTTAGCAGCAGCCCACTCAACAGAATCGCATTTGGCCTTCAATTGCATGATGTTGTGAGACCCCAGATGGATATAATTTCAGGAAGGTGTTTGATCCAATTATTTTTGACCAGAGAAGAACATCCACAGAGCAATTATTTGTAGCTTCTATTATATCGAATGGCTTCTATTTAATTAAAATTGTGTCCCTCGTCTAGAAATTATTTTCTAAGAACTACTTTCTTTAATGCCATTTGCAGCAACAGGGGTGGACTTAGAGATTATCATGCTAAGTGAAGTAAGTTAGAAAGAGAAAGACAAATACCATATGATATCACTTATATATGGAATCTAAAATATGACACAAATGAACTTATCTACAAAACAGAAACAGACTCCCAGACATAGAGAACAGACTTGTGGTTGCCAAGGGGGGGGGGGGGAGGGGAGGGAAGGACTGGGAGTTTGGGATAAGCAGATGCAAACTAGTATATGTAGAATGAATAAACAACAAGGTCCTATTGTATAGCAGAGGGAAATATATTCAATATCTTGTGATAAACCATAATGGAAAAGAATATGAGAAAGAGTGTACATATATATATGTATAACTGAATCACTTTGATGTACAGCAGAAATAATGCAACATTGTAAGTTAACTACACTTCAATAAAATAAATTAAAAAAGACAAAAGCACTATGCAAAAAAAAAAAAAAGAAAAAGAAAAAATTTCTTGCTAAATAAGATGGTTAGATATACAGGAAAAGTAACTCTATCCAGTGACTGCTGCTGGATATTGAGGAGAAACATGTATTTCCATAAATTTCAAATAAAGTTTTCTTAGTTCCAATCTACTGTCAGCATCTACTGAGAAGTTACCAAGTTCTTATCAAGAAGTCAAGAATGAACAGCTTCAAGTTTAAGGTACACTTGGCTTAAGTCTCTGATGATGACTAAGACTGGAATCAGCCTGGCCCGGTGACTAAAAACAAGAAAAAGCGTAAACAAAACAAACGCCAAACACATGACTTAAAAAGATGCCTGAACTCTAGTCCCAGGTTTGCCACTGCCTTGCTTCGTGGTTCTGGGTCCTGGACATCACAAATCAAGAGGCTGAAACTTGCCCTTCTGACCTTTTTGTGACGATGAAAAGTTGAGGACCGATGTGGATCTGGGTGAGACTGTACTAAAGGTCAGTGCAGTAAAATAATCCTATTGAAAGAATCAGCAAGGGCCATTCATCCCAACAGGTAGATCACAGTGGGTGGGATCATGAGGGCTTTAGCCTCCCAGGAATTAGCGGAGTAGAGCTGGCACTTCTGCTCACTGGTGGGGGTGGAGGGTGGGGAGGTGGGTTGAGCAGTGTTAAGCTTCTCTTTTATCAGTGGAAGATTTTGAGGAGCGCTTTTTCCCAAGATTCTCCTAACTGCTGCCATACTGTTTTGGAAATGGCCCAGGATTTGCAGACTGACTATCATCCAGCAGTCTCAATTTTAATCACACTTTAAATTTTACATTACACATGAGAAGGCAGAATGAGGATTAAAACTGGTGTCAGTGTCACTGGACACATATTTTTACACATTAATTGGTGATTACTCTTCACTTTTTTGACCATAGCACTTGTTGTTTCATGATCCTTTCTCTATTCAAGCCACTAATCCATGGGACATTGAACAACAGAGAAAAAAAGAGTGAAAAGTTTGGCTTTTGGGATCTTCAAAAGTTAAGTTCAAAATATAAGGCAAAATTTGATAGAAGTTTTAATCACTCAGGGTTAGTTTTCCCAATTAGAGAGTCTAGATTGGAGGAGGTGTGTGGCCTGGGGGAGGTAAGAGCAGTAGAGCTTGGATTGTTCCCTAGAAACCCTCCTGCCTGTATTCTTTGGTCAGAGGCCTGGGATCTGGAAGAGGCTGGAAACCTGAGACAGAGCAGAGCCTGGTGCCACCTTCCCTGAGGAGGGCTTGGGAAACAGCATGGCTCGGGAGCCCAAGACATGTCATGAGTGGTGTCCAGGCAGGTGGACCTGCGCCAGCTCCCCAGGGTCCACACTCCCCAGCTGGTGTGAGGAAAGCAGACCACTTTCCCTTGATGCCCAGAGTGATGCAGACGTGCACAGAAAGCCAGCCGGCCTCGTGTAGGCTGATGTGAGTGTGAGGCAGATGCAGAAAAATGTGTGGACCAATAACCAAGATCCAAATCTCACCGGCCACTCACTTTCAGTGATGCTCCGGTACTTTGTCAGACCCCATCCCCCATTGCCCGTACAAACTTAGATGCAACCCTGGCAGAAGGTCATAATTGGATGGAAATTAAGTTTTGTCACCTGGGAGACTGTGAGCTTCATATGGAAAGCAATTTTGCTTACAGATTAATAAAAATGATGTACTTATATGCCTGATTTTGTGGACCCAAATCAGTTTCCACAGGGCGACTGTATTAACATCCATCAGACTCCAGTGGCATTGGGTCTTTGTTGCTGTGCGTGGGCTTTCTCTAGTTGTGGTGAGTGGGGGCTACTCTTCATTGCGGTGCACGGGCTTCTTATTGCGGTGGCTTCTCTTGTTGTGGAGCATGGGCTCTAGGCGCATGGGCGTCAGTAGTTGTGGCTCACGGGCTCTAGAGCGCCAGGCTCAGTAGTTGTGGCACATGGGCTTAGTTGCTCCGCAGCATGTGGGATCTTTCCGGACCAGGGATCAAATCCGTGTCCCCTGCATTAGCAGGCGGATTCTTAACCACTGTGCCACCAGGGAAGTCCCTGTTGCCTTTTTCTAGGTGTGTTCAGCTCGATCCCATCTTTCCCTTTTTGATTTTCATTTCTGAATTCTGGTCAGCGGTGTTTTGAGAAGTAACTAACAGCTACTCTCTGTCTTAGTTGGACAGTCTGGTTTGTATTAAATAACACAGGTCACTTAGAGATATACCTTATCATTACCTGAGGGTACTGAACTGCTTCTTTTACACATTAACTTCTATTATCTTTCAATTCAGGGGGAAAAAAACATATGCGGCAAAAGGACAAGTTTTAGAATTGTATGAATCGTCATTTTTGTGTCTAAAATCTACTCTTTTATGAGCACTGAGAGCAACTGCCTTCAAACAGTTTGTCTAGTCCGTTACCCTATATATGCTAAAACAACAGTTTCCTATTATTTTTGAAGGTTCCCCCCTGCCCACACCCCCAAATGGCAGACAGCTGTGGGGCTGCTTGCACTTGACAGAGAAACTAGATCTTATTCACAGGCCTCCACTCACCGACCGCGTGACTTTGCCGAAGACATTTCTCTTCCCTGCACCTCAGTTGCCTTACCTGTAAAATGAGTGTTCTAAGTAAGTGTCTTTTAGGTCTTTATTAATGCAGAGATGTCCTGGTTCCATGGGCGCTCATTCTCTGTGGGGTGGTAACCAAATCAACCTGAGATCAGTGACCGGGACAGAATTAGGTAAAGCACTAAACAATATACTTTTGTAAATTTGTGTAAATTAAGGATCATGTCTCTTTGTCACTGTTAGCATTGGTGATCCACAACTCTACATTTAGTGGATAAACAGTGTGATTTAGAAGATCTTTGTTACTAGGAGAAAATGGAGTCGTCTGTAGGTTATGGGGATGGGCGACTAATTCATAGGTTAGATACCCAATAAGGGATTATCCCTTTATCACCATGTTCAAACACTTCTTCCTCAGCCTCCTCAGTAACTGACAGCTCACTATGGCTTCTCCCAGAAGCAGGCCATGAGATGAGGATTTGGTACAAGCAGCTTATTCGCATGGGATCCCAGGAAGACTGTAGGAGAGTGGGGAAGTAACACAGAGGAGAAAGCTACCAGAAGGTACTCAGTGTTCCCTTCTGCTGGCAGTCTGGAAGACTGAGGAGAACCTGCCCTGGAGTTGCCCCCTCTGCTGGAGCGAGAGAACCGGGGTATTGACGCACTACATTTCTATCCTGTCCTGCTTACAAGCATGAACTCCTCAAAACGTCCAGCCCGTGCCCTGGATAGGCCAGGCATGCTCCTGCGACCAGAGAAAGCCCTAGGGCAGAGTGTCACAGATGCTTGTGGTAGGTAGCAGGTGGTGTGTGTGGAGACGGGATTGGTGATGCCAAAGTGATTTGAGCAGGGCACCAAGAGCATCTGGTGCACTACCCTAATCAAAGCAAGAATACTCCCATTGTTCCAAGGATTCCCCTTCTAGCCTCTAATTCTTCGTACTCTCATTTATTTTATATTTATCTTCTAGAGCATATTTCCTTAGATATTGAAGGAAATATACTCTAGAAGATATTCTGCTGACTTTCCCCATCTCTGTGCAACCTCATTTTACGTTACTCCTCAGCTTTCCTTATATGATCAAGCCAATCCATACACATAATTTTGCCTTTCATTCTCTGCTAAGCTGTTCCTTCCACTTGGAATATGTTCATCAGTGGTTTACATTAATCTGTGTTCTTCCTAGTACACAGAATTTTTTTTATAGAGAACATAGCTAATGCTTAAAAAAAATTTTTTTTTCAGATTGATTTACATACTATCTCAGGGCTTATCTCTTTCCAAAAGTCTTTTCTGCACTAAATCCTTTAGTCAATACCCACTCAGCCCTTGTATTCTACTCCTTCCCCTTTACCTATCCAACATTATTAATCTTTTTAGTGTAAAAAGCATTAATTCAAGGAAGCCTTTTCTGAGCTCCGTGATTAGATTCGATTTCCATATTGCCTGTTCCCAGATCATTCAATGCCTGTCTTTTGTAATTTGCAATTTCCGTTCACCACCAGCCTTCCAGGATACACTTCAAAGGCCATGAGGTCAGGTACCATGACTTTACTGCATTCCTAGAATCTGGCCCAGGGATTGGTGCATAGTAGGCATTGATTAAAATTTGCTGAATCATTGTATGAATAAACTATGCCATTTGGGGCTGATTCACATTTTAAAGAAGGATTGATTTTACTTCTTCTGGGTGTTTTTCTCATGAATTTACAAATCTATTAAAAATGAAGATTATTTCTCTTGTATCCCCTCTGGAGTGCTATATGCAATGTACTTCATGCAGTAGGAGCTTCCAAATGTTTGTAAATAAATTAACTTGATGACTCCAAGGCCCCATACTGCATGCTTTGGTAAGAGATAACTTGGACCACCAGAGGCATGCTGCTCTCACCAGGTGAAGTACAGCAATTCAACTAGGGTAAATTAATTGCAGGAGAGAGCCTAAGTAATAAAATCGGATTTCAAATAGAAAAACAATGAAGAAATATATCCTGTGGTTAGGAGGATAATGAAGTTACTGAAAATAGACACATTCTAAATGTGTAGGGAATGTTTGGAAAGATAAAAAATATTGGGATATGTGTGCCAATTGGTCTTAAGACACACTAAGAAAAACAAATTAGTTTAAGGAGCAAAAGCAAGCACAAGATTTGCAGTCATTAATTCTGAAAAAAAAATAGGTGATGGGAGCAAAGCAAACTAAGTTAAAAAAACGCAAAACAAGTTAATCAGTTTAGATCAATATGCATTAAAATAACAGACACTTTTGAAAAGACCTAGTGTTTAACAGAATAACATCAATAATCACTGTACAAGGAAAATTACTCTGAAATGTGTTATGTTTACCTGGTAAAAATATACAATTAGAGAATAGAATATTACTGTCTTCACATCTATATATTTTACCTGTTTGTGGACTCAATTTCCTTAATATATATATGCACATATTTTCTAAACAGAGCCTAAAAATTTTTTTCAATCTCAAAATAAAAAGTACTTTGGCTTAAGCATTCAATTTCATTTGCCCCTACTAGTCAAACAAGATTGGGTAGAAGCCTGCTAGCTTTTTTTGAATGCTATCTGAAAGAAAAGATAATAAAGGAAGTGATAAAGGGGCAAAATATCATGTAAGAGACTATATATAAGTCTCCATCTTTAAATAACATGTAAAGGCTACATATTAACAAATACGTACATTTGTATTCTGGGCAATCAAGAGCCTTGAGTGGTATGGAATTTGTTTCCAGGAGTAGATTATTGTATCAGACCTCTGAAAAAAGAAGGAAATCTAGGATTTTTACCTGTTCTAACTGGGCTAAAATTAGTGAAAGTTCAGTCTCTGTCAGCGATAGAAAGGTGACAGATTATGGTAAGCAGTGGTGAAACAGTTCCTTTTCCTGCTGTCACTTGGAATCAAGTGCACACTGAAGATAAGGCTTTGGGTATCAACTTGTTGCTGTTACATAACAACATGAAAGAATTCAAGTGGGGCTGGGAGTGGCTGCTTTTAGCCACACTAGGTGGCTTTTAAAAAAGAGAATAACAAGATTAAATATGAAACTCTCAAGTCACCAACTTAAACCTAGGAGACTCTATCTGATGATGTTGGTAGAATCTTTTGACTCTTACAGCTGCAGAGCTGAGGTACCCAACAAACAAAGGAAAAGGGTGGCTATGGATTGTGAAGTTAACATATTATTTAATATGCCCTCTCTCCAGGTTTCTTCTGGGAAAGTTAAAGTATTTAATGGGACAGAGTAAGCCCCAGAATATTGAAATAAGAATTATGGGAGGATTTGAAGGGCTTGGAATATCCACAAACCCCAGATTCTTTAAGCTTCCTTTACCAGTGGATGCAACCAAAGTAGCTCATAGAGATTCTTTTCTTGGTCTTAGTGGGCTAGTCCTGCCTCGCTTGAGCCAGTTCTCCTCAGGTCCTAAGCCTCTTTTCCCCAACCTTCATCTCAAATTGATAACTAGCGTTAGATTTCAGAACATTCAACTATGTTGTTTACCTTAGTGATAGATAAATAAAATAAAATAAATAAAAATGAAATAAATATATTTAGCAACTTATATTATAACATACATAGAGGAAAATACATGGGACTAAATTCCAAACATCCTAAAGAGAGAAAAAATATAGTTTCAGGTTAACCTGATTTTTTTTTTTTTAACATAAGTGCAATTATCTGCATTCATTGAGAAGGCAAGTTAGTTTTAATTCTTAGGTAGGTTGGCGGACAGAAAGCTGTACTGAATGGTGATTATGCTTAAGAAGGTTAAGATGCCATTAATTATTTGCCATAATATACAGAAAGCAATCAACAGACTAGATGTATACTGTGAATCCTACATACTTTCTGTGTTCCCTAAATAGCCATAGAAAACCCTCTCCTTATTAAGCCTTGAGAAATACTTTGAAGAGGGAACCACTGGTATCTTTAAAAAGTGATTGTGGTTTTTCTTGTAGTTCAAGGATATTTTGGGGAGACACTAATATTGAACGGATCTGCCTGATTACAACAGAGATGGGAAGTTCTTTGGTGGAGGTGGGCAGGTGCAGAAGCTAAGTCAGGCACTTAAGCTCCAGAGGCTAGATGGTTGTGCTTTCTCTAATAGGCACATGGGTATTTCACATTGGTTTATTGATCATTGAGTCTATGGAAATGTATGGGCAACTCACAAAGTTCCTAACAAATTTGCATTAAAAAATCCATGTCTTTTGATAGAGCTCACCAAAAGGGAGGCAGTCATTATCTCTATTTCTAGACCTGTGGTCATTTTCTGGTGTAAATATACTCTGAGGAAAGGAATACAAGTAGACCTTTCACCTATTTTTGGATAATGGATCCAAAATAACACATTCCTGGCAAAGAAAAATGGCACTGTGGTTCAGCAGTCAGAGTGGAAGCTTTGGGTGGTGAGGTGATGAGTGGAATCTTGAGCCAAGTACTGCACACAGTAGGCACAGCGGGGCCTGCAGACCACCCTCTTCTTTTCCCCTCCATTTCCTGAGTGCATTCTGGGAAAAGATATCCTAGGCAATGGCCTGATATTGACATTTGCTTCTCGACTCAGAATAAGAATTATTATGAGGGGAAGGACCAAGGATGGAAGTCCTAGATCTCACCTTCCTCACTAAAAGAGCAAACCAAGAGCAATGCTACATTCCTGTGGAATCCCAGAGACTAGTGCTACCATCAACAACTAGAAAGATAGGGAGTGGTCATTTCTATCACAGCTCCATTTAACTCTCCAATTAGGCTGATGGGGAAGACAGATGCGTCTTGGAGAATGAGAGTGGATTATCATAAGCTTAATTAGGTGAAGCCTCCAAGTGCAGCTGCTGTTCCAGATGTTGTTTCCTTACTAACTCAGATCAATATAGCCCCTGGCAATCAGTCCAGGCTGCAGTGCAACCGGGTCTACCAGGCAGCCCAGAGGACCCAGCAGATCCAATGAAACTTGAACAGTCTGTAGCAGATTGGGGTTCCTTATGGAGCCCCAATAGTAAATTCACAGGTAAGACCCCTATTATTGTTTTTGAAATATAAGCTATAGCCTCTTCAGCAAGTAACTATTCCTATTTTGAGAAATAACTCTTGAATTGTTACTGGACCTCAGTAGAGCCTCAACGCCTGATTTTGTGAACTGAGTTTCCCATCATGAACTGGTCAGTAGCTTATCCACCAAATCATAATGCGAGGCATACCCAGTGTAGTCCATCAAGTGGAATATACATTCAGAGATACATCCATATAAGGAATGGACCCAAGCCAATCTTGAATGCATAAGTTAAATTGTACAAGGAGGATGTGCGTCCTCCCCAGAGGTGTCTTCCTGCTGCACTGCTGCTTTCTCTCAATACCATGGGAATGACCTCATGGAGGGGTTCCCACGACCACTTAGCAGCTTGAGAAGCCAGATACACACACACACACACACACACACACACACACACACACACACACATTTCTTCATTTCTTCCTGGTGTTCTGGGATCAATATTAGGTGGATCTAATGCTACCTTACTGCACCATTCATTTCAGTGGTGTTTCTAAAGGGAGGTACATCCTGTCTAATTTGCCTGGAAGAAGTCATGGATTGAGTTAAGTAATAACACAAACCAATAGTTAGTGGTTAGTGGTGTGAGCAGGTGGTCAGAAATTTGAAAGTAATAAGACTATTTTGGTAGAGGTATGTAGGTAAACCTTTTGGGATGGATCCAGGTGGGAAAATATTAGTATGCCATTTAAATGATTATCAAGACTCTCTAAAAGGTCAAAATAGATAAAATGATCTACTCTCTGAATGTCAGTCAGCTTCCTCTCTCTTTCTTCTCAGTGTTGACTTAGTAGTCTCACGAGTGGTGTAGCAATGGTGATAGTGATGGAATTTATTACAGTGGGTTGAATGTTGTCCCCCCTCAAATATATCCTTGTCCTAACCCCCAGAACCTGTGAATATGATTGTTTTGAGAAAGGGTCTTTGCAGATGTAATTACATTAAGGATCTTGAGCTGAGATTACTTTGAATTATCTGAGTGGATTGTAAATCCAATGACAAGTGTCCTTACGAGAGAGGAGAGAAGACACAGACACAGAGAAGGCCATGCGAATATAGAGGCAGAGATGGGAGTTATACAGTCACAAGCCAAGGGACACCTGCCGTCACAAGAGGCAAGGAAGGAGTCTCCTTTAGAGATTTCAGAAAGAATAGGACCTACTGACACCCTGATTTCTAACTTCTGGTCTCTGAACTGTGAGAGATGAAGTTCTGTTTTGTAAACCACGAGGTTTGTGGTAATTTATTACGGCACTTAAGGAATGAATATACCAAGAGTTGGGACTTCTCTACATTAGGCTTATTTTATTGCGGAGGGCTCAATTTTCCAGTAGACTTTGTTCATGCTGAGCAAAGGGCTTAGGACATGGGTGACAGTCCTGGCAGATTGATTACCTTGGGCAATTTCCAATAAACGTTCAGTACACGGATTTGCTTTTCTTGCCTGTTATACTTCTGAAAGCACCATTGATTGTGGACTTAACATATGCCCTTTACTTCATCAGAAGATTGTGTTCCACGTTTCTCTGGCCACACAATTGGTTTTTAGTGAGTAAAATCAGGCAATGTGCTACTGCTCATGGGATTATTGGTTTTATCATGTAGCCATCATCCTAAAGCAGCTCATTTGTAGAATGGTTGCGCGGCCTATGGAAGGCTCCCCTTGGGTCCCAGCCAGGAGATCTTGTGTGTGAGATCGGAGTGCATGTTCAGGAGAACAATATGAGGACCCATTTATCTCATAGACGGAATAGATGAATCTAGGGAAGAGTGAATGACAGAACGTTTGGCGTGACTCAAGATTACTCATTATTACTCATAATGTACTCCAGAAAACTGTACTAACTTCCAACACTTCTGGCTTCGAGGATTTAGAAGGAAAAATGGAGTTGTTACTTCACAATGGAGACAAAAAAGAATGTGGACAGGACCAGCTAAGCTGAGGGTAGGGGTGGAGATTTTTGTATAGCCATTTCTAGAAGTAAAAAAAAGATTAAAGGTGACTTCAATCTTATACAGTAGGATCATCCAGGACACAGAACTCTTAGGAAGAAAGGTATGAAGTATCCTAGGTAAAGTTACGCAACCAGCTTTCGTGCTGGCTGATGGCAAAGAGAACATGCAGTGGGTAGTGGAAGAGGCATATTTGTTTATATGGTTTTGCATAAACAGGGACTGTAGTCCCTTTTATATGATCTTAGTTGCTCTCTCTCTCTCCATGTGTATATGGCATTATATATATTTATATATATATATATATTTTAAACATCTTTATTGGGGTATAATTGCTTTACAATGGTGTGTTAGTTTCTGCTTTATAACAAAGTGACATATGTCTTCCCATATGTCTTCCCTCTTGCGTCTCCCTCCCTCCCACTCTCCCTATCCCACCCCTCCAGGCTGTCACAAAGCACCGAGCTAATATCCCTGTGCCTTGCGGCTGCTTCCCCCTAGCTATCTACCTTACTACGTTTGTTAGCGTGTATATGTCCATGACTCTCTCTCGCCCTGTCAAAGCTCACCCTTCCCCCTCCCCATATCCTCAAGTCCGTTCTCCAGTAGGTCTGCGTCTTTATTCCTGTCTTACCTCTAGGTTCTTCATGACATTTTTTTCCCCTTAAATTCCATATATATGTGTTAGCATACGGTATTTGTCTTTTTCTTTCTGACTTACTTCACTCTGTATGACAGACTCTAGGTCTATCCATCTCATTACAAATAGCTCAATTTCATTTCTTTTTAAGGCTGAGTAATATTCCATTGTATATATGTGCCACATCTTCTTTATCCATTCATCCAATGATGGGCGCTTAGGTTGTTTCCATCTCCGGGCTATTGTAAATAGAGCTGCAATGAACATTTTGGTACATGACTCTTTTTGAATTTTGGTTTTCTCAGGGTATATGCCCAGTAGTGGGATTGCTGGGTCATATGGTAATTCTATTTGTAGTTTTTTGAGGAACCTCCATACTGTTCTCCATAGTGGCTGAACCAATTCACATTCCCACCAGCAGTGCAAGAGTGTTCCCTTTTCTCCACACCCTCTCCAGCATTTATTGTTTCTAGATTTTTTGATGATGGCCATTCTGACTGGTGTGAGATGATATCTCATTGTAGTTTTGATTTGCATCTCTCTAATGATTAATGATGTTGAGCATTCTTTCACGTGTTTGTTGGCATTCTGTATATCTTCTTTGGAGAAATGTCTATTTAGGTCTTCTGCCCATTTTTGGATTGGGTTGTTTGTTTTCTTGTTATTGAGCTGCATGAGCTGCTTGTAAATTTTGGAGATTAATCCTTTGTCAGTCGCTTCATTTGCAAATATTTTCTCCCATTCTGAGGGTTGTCTTTTGGTCTTGTTTATCGTTTCCTTTGCTGTGCAAAAGCTTTGAAGTTTCATTAGGTCCCATTTGTTTATTTTTGTTTTTATTTCCATTTCTCTAGGAGGTGGGTCAAAAAGGATCTTGCTGTGATTTGTGTCATAGAGTGTTCTGCCTATGTTTTCCTCTAAGAGTTTGATAGTTTCTGGCCTTACATTTAGGTCTTTAATCCATTTTGAGCTTATTTTTGTGTATGGTGTTAGGGAGTGATCTAATCTCATACTTTTACATGTACCTGTCCAGTTTTCCCAGCACCATTTATTGAAGAGGCTGTCCTTTCTCCACTGTACATTCCTGCCACCTTTATCAAAGATAAGGTGTCCATATGTGCGTGGGTTTATCTCTGGGCTTTCTATCCTGTTCCATTGATCTATCTTTCTGTTTTTGTGCCAGTATCATACTGTCTAGATTACTGTAGCTTTGTAGTATAGTCTGAAGTCAGGGAGCCTGACTCCTCGAGCTCCTTTTTTCGTTCTCAAGATTGCTTTGGCTATTCGGGGTCTTTTGTGTTTCCATACAAATTGCGAAATTTTTTGTTCTAGTTCTGTGAAAAATGCCAGTGGTAGTTTGATAGGGATTGCATTGAATCTGTAGATTGCTTTGGGTAGTAGAGTCATTTTCACAATGTTGATTCTTCCCATCCAAGAACATGGTATATCTCTCCATCTATTTGTATCCTCTTTCATTTCTTTCATCAGTGTCGTATAATTTTCTGCATACAGGTCTTTTGTCTCCTTAGGTAGGTTTATTCCTAGATATTTTATTCTTTTTGTTGCAATGGTAAATGGGAGTGTTTTCTTGATTTCACTTTCAGATTTTTCATCCTTAGTGTATAGGAATGCCAGAGATTTCTGTGCATTAATTTTGTATCCTGCTACTTTACCAAATTCATTGATTAGCTCTAGTAGTTTTCTGGTAGCATCTTTAGGATTCTCTATGTATAGTATCATGTCATCTGCAAACAGTGACAGCTTTGCTTCTTCTTTTCTAATTTGGATTCCTTTTATTTCCTTTTCTTCTCTGATTGCTATGGCTAAAACTTCCAAAACTATGTTGAATAAGAGTGGTGAGAGTGGGCAACCTTGTCTTGTTCCTGATCTTAGTGGAAATGCTTTCAGTTTTTCACCATTGAGGATGATGTTGGCTGTGGGCTTGTCATATATGGCCTTTATTATGTTGAGGAAAGTTCCCTCTATGTCTACTTTCTGCAGGGTTTTTATCATAAATGGGTGTTGAATTTTGTCGAAAGCTTTCTCTGCATCTATTGAGATGATCATAAGGTTTTTCTCCTTCAATTTGTTAATATGGTGTATCATGTTGATTGATTTGCGTATACTGAAGAATCCTTGCATTCCTGGAATAAACCCCACTTGATCATGGTGTATGATCCTTTTAATGTGCTGTTGGATTCTGTTTGCTAGTATTTTGTTGAGGATTTTTGCATCTACGTTCATCAGTGATATTGGCCTGTAGTTTTCTTTCTTTGTGACATCCTTGTCTGCTTTTGGTATCACGGTGATGGTGGCCTCGTAGAAGGAATTTGGGAGTGTTCCTCCCTCTGCTATATTTTGGAAGAGTTTGAGAAGGATAGGTGTGAGCTCTTCTCTAAACGTTTGATAGAATTCGCCTGTGAAGCCATCTGGTCCTGGGCTTTTGTTTGTTGGAAGATTTTTAATGACAGTTTCAATTTCAGTGCTTGTGATTGGTCTGTTCATATTTTCTATTTCTTCCTGATTCAGTCTTGGCAGGTTGTGCATTTCTAAGAATCTGTCCATTTCTTCCAGGTTGTCCATTTTATTGGCATAGAGTTGCTTGTAGTAATCTCTCATGATCTTTTGTATTTCTGCAGTGTCAGTTGTTACTTCTCCTTTATCATTTCTAATTCTGTTGATTTGAGTCTTCTCCCTTTTTTTCTTGATGAGTCTGGCTAGTGGTTTATCAATTTTGTTTATCTTCTCAAAGAACCAGCTTTTAGTTTTATTGATCTTTGTTATCATTTCCTTCATTTCTTTTTCATTTATTTCTGATCTGATTTTTATGATTTCTTTCCTTCTGCTAGCTTTGGGGTTTTTTTGTTCTTCTTTCTCTAATTGCTTGAGGTGCAAGGTTAGGTTGTTTATTCGAGATGTTTCCTGCTTCTTAAGGTGGGCTTGTATTGCTATAAACTTCCCCCTTAGAACTGCTTTTGCTGCATCCCATAGGTTTTGGGTCGTTGTGTCTCCATTGTCATTTGTTTCTAGGTATTTTTTTATTTCCTCTTTGATTTCTTCAGTGATCACTTCATTATTAAGTAGTGTATTGTTTAGCCTCCATGTGTTTGTATTTTTTACAGATCTTTTCCTGTAATTGATATCTAGTCTCATGGCGTTGTGGTCAGAAATTGATACAATTTCAATTTTCTTAAATTTACCAAGGCTTGATTTGTGACCCAAGATATGATCTATCCTGGAGAATGTTCCATGAGCACTTGAGAAAAATGTGTATTCTGTTGTTTTTGGATGGGGTGTCCTATAAATATCAATTAAGTCCATCTTGTTTAATGTATCATTTAAAGCTTGTGTTTCCTTATTTATTTTCATTTTGGATGATCTGTCCATGGGTGAAAGTGGGGTGTTAAAGTCCCCTACTATGAATGTGTTACTGTCGATCTCCCCTTTTATGGCTGTTAGTATTTGCCTTATGTATTGAGGTGCTCCTATGTTGGGTGCATAAATATTTATGGCATTATATATTATATATACATTATATATTTAACTAATGTATCTTTGGTTTCCTGCTCATTTACACCCACTATTATATATAGGGCATATTTAGTCCAGAGGCTGAACAGTATTTATATGGGATATTTCTGTGGAGTGGAGGCAAAACTAGAGAAGGAAGGGATGGTATCCAAAGATCTGAGACATGTAGTAGGATTTGCACATAATAGGACTTTGTATGGTCTCCATGTTCTAAGAGTAGAAAAGTGTGTTTTAATTATACAAGTGATAGTATTATATTTTACAGAAGCAGATTTTGGGGAGAAGAAGGGTGTATAAGGGTCTTAGTTAGTGAAATAGGTGGAGTATAGGGATATTTGGCATATTTTTGCTGCCCATGGTCTCAAGTTCCTAAGTTAGGGGATTCCTTCGTTATTTGGAGATTCAAAATAAGGATTAGATACTTCCACCTTAGAAGCCCCCATGGGATAAATGTTCCTATTTCTCTGTGAGCTAGGTGTGTGCACATGACCTAAACTTGGATAGCGAAAGGCTCATATCGAGGAGTTTTGAAACTAGAAATGATGCAAAGGAGCTAGACAATATCCATTCATTTTGAAGGCGTCATCAGTGCTGTTGGGGTGTAGTGAGTATGGTGCTGGCTGTGGCAATGTCAGTGGAGAATTCCAGGGAAGTCTGCAGAGGTTGCAGGTGTGTCCTAAGACAGCCATTCCAGTGGAGAGGTCTTGACTGTGATCCTGCTTCCTGCTGATTTCCTGAAGAAAACGTCCTGATTTTCCTCAGTGTTGTGTATAAAATAGAATTTGGCTGGGCTTTGTCCTGGTTACTTGGAGGGAACCTCTAAACCTTTGGAATTTCCTGAGTGATGGTGTGTCCCTGGTATTTATGGTTGGCCTTTCAGACCACACTTGGTAGTTTATACTAGCAAGGAGACTGATGGTAGACCCCTAGATGGCTTACACTAATGCAACAGATCAGGCCCTCATATCAGAAAGACCAACCATGTGATTAGAGGTTTGGTGCTTTGAGCTACATGATATCAACCTGATCTTCACAGAGGCAAGGGAGCTGGAGATTTAGTTCAGGCACATAACCAGTGATTCAGCTAATCACACCTATGGAAGGAAGCCCCAGTAAAAACCCTGGACACTATAACTCTAGTAAATTTCCCTGGTTGGTAGTCAGACAGACATGTGCTTGGAGTGTGAAACATCCCAAGGACATGAAAGCTTTGTGTTTTGGATCTTCCCGGATCCCATATACATCTGTTCATTTGGCTGGTCTGGATTTGTGTTCTTTAAAATAAAATTGTATTTGTAAGTAGTATATCACTTTCCTGAGTTCTGTGAGTTTTCCAGTGAATTATCTAACCTGAGGGAATGAGAGGAACCTCTGAATTTGTAGCCAGCTGGGGAGAAGTGTGGGTGGCCTGGGAACCCTGGAGCTTGTGACTGGTGTCTGAAGAGAGGGGAGTCTTGTGGCAGACTGTTCCCTTAACATGAAATTTGACCTAATTCTGGGCAGTTAAGCTCAGAATTTCATTGCATTCAGCTTTCCTGTCAATTTCCTTCGGGGGTGTTCTGAGACCAATTTCCAGTGTGTGTGAGGAGGGGGACTTCCCTACACCAAAACCAAACAATTCTTAGAGACCAGCAGGGTGTCCAAGAATTCAACTCAGTTCTGATACTATCTACTCAGAGACAGCATCAGATTCCACAGTTTAAGGATTGGAAGCACCACTGCCCTCCGTGCCCATCCCTGGCAACTGGAACTTCAGATGCCAGTTGCAAGCCTAGGTTGTTACCTGTGCTTCTGACCAGCTGGCTATAAATCAGAAGTTCCCACAACTTTCTCTTTGGGTTTAATTAGATTAATTTGCTAGTGTGGCCTGTTTATTCTAAAAAGATATAACTCAGGAACAGCTAGATGAAAGAGAAGCTGGTCTCTTTCAAGGGCGAGGTATGACGAAAGGGCTTGGAGTTTCCATAATCTCTCCAGGTGCACCATTCTCCCCAATCTCCACATGTTCACCAACCAGAAACTCCCAGAACCCAGTACTTTTTGGTTTTTATGGAGGTTTCATTACATAGGCATGAGTGATTGAATCACTGGACATTAGCGATTGATTCAAACTCCAGAGGTTGGGGGGTGGGACTGAAAGTTTGAATCCTCTAATCATATGGTCGGTTCTCCTGGCAACCAGTCCCCATCCTTAGGTGTGGTCCCCAAATCACCTCATTAGCATAACAAAAGACCTCTTTATTGCTCTCATCACTTAGGAGATTCCAAGGGTTTTTGGAGCTGTGAGCCAGGAACCATGGATGAACACAAAATATACATGGGTAATATATTTTAGTCATCTGATGACCAAATATATATTTCTTATAAATCATGACATTGCCCACCTGTTATGATTCCAGTAAATTCCTACTTTTCTTAGGTTAGTTAAAACACCTTTCTGTTGTTTGCAATCAAACATCTTGATAGATAGAAGTAGTAACAGAAGGAAACCGTACTAAAACTTTAATAGGAACTAAGGGTAAGCTTTGGACATTGATCTGAAGCCTCTAATCATTCCATTTTCTTTTCTTCCCTAAGCAGACTTATAACAAATAGTAAAAAAGCCCAAAATAGTAGGAACATTTTGTATTTTCATATCACAGAGAACAGACACTTGTGAAGCAGAAGAAATTCTGAAGAAAAAATAATTAATGAACTCCATTTATAATAATAATTTAAATTTTATTCCTAGGCCACTTCCTGAAATATCTTTGTTTAAAATTTCATATCAAACTTTTTACCAACTCTGTCAGTTAAGGATGTGTTAGACTGCTGGCCATAAGAACCTAAAAAACAGTGGCATAAAAGAGAGGGGTTAAATTTTCTCTCGTGTGAAAGAAGTCTGATAGTAGGCAGGCCAAGTATGGTATACACAATGTTATCAGGGATCCAGGCTCCTTTTAACTTTTCCCCAGAATATATGCTCTCTTCCTCATTACTGCAAGATAACTCTTGCCCCCATGGGCATGGCAACAAGCATTTTGGCAAGGAAGAATGGTAAACGGCAAGGGGCAAAGAACTCATGCCAGTGTAGTCAGTTCCTTTAAAAAAGCTTTTATGGAATGCCCTCTGAGTTCCATTTATATCTTATTGGCCAGAATTATGTTCCTTGACAGGCCTAGCTGCAAGGGGGTCTGGGAATGTAGTTCATTTATTTGCTGCATACGTCGTCATCACAAATAAAAATCAGGGTCATAAAAAAATTAGAGTGTTGTTTTCTCTACCTTTTATGAGCTACTTGTAATTATTCTTATTTAATAAATTCCTGTCTAATCTGGGATTTATTTTATATCTCTACCAATTGAACAACTGATTGATAGATGGATACTCAATTTAGTATTTGTTGAATGGCTAAATCTTCATGTAGGATAATATTTAGACTTCCTTTATGTTCCTTTGATGCAGATTCATACCACTAGTCAATCTTATCGATTTCCATTGAAGAGCAAATTGGGAGGGCAGTGTAGGAAATCTTAAAAATAATTGTGTGGATTGAGAACCTGCAGTGCTACTGTGTCAAACTTCAGCGTTATAAGTTGTAAGTAAGATAGCTGTCATATTAGAGTTTTTGAGAAGGAAGTATCTCTTCACATGAGGGCCTGAAGACAAAATTGCAGGGGTTAGGTGTGAAGCTCTGGAAAGGAGGATCGGGTTCGGGTGTTAACACTGACCTAGGAAGTGACAAAGGCAGAATATTTAGAGAAGGTGGGAGTAGAGAGTGGGAAGAAACAAAAGGAACTCTTTATCCAATTGGGAGGCAGGAATAAAGGATATTATGGGGACTTCCCTGGTGGTCCAGTAATAAAGAATCCACTTTCCAATGCAGGGGACGCAGGTTCGATCCCTGGTCATGGAACTAAGATCCCACATGCCGCAAGGCAACTAAACCCGCACGCCACAACTATTGAGCTCGCGCGCCTCAATGAGAAAGTCTGCGTGCCGCAAACTACAGAGCCCATGCACTCTGGAGCCCACGCACCACAACTAGAGAGAGAAAAGCCACATGCCACAACTAGAGAGAAGCTCATGCGCCTCAACAAAAGATCCTGCATACCTCACCGAAGATCCTGCATGCTGCAACTAAGACCCGATGCAGCCAAGTAGATAAATGAATGAATGAATATTTTTTTAAAAAAGGAATAAAGGATATTTTGAAAAATTCAATCATAAATATTTAGAATGAAGGTGTGTGTCCAGAAGGGAGAGTGAATGATTCAAGGAATACTGTCAGGTTGAATTCAGGCAATTTGAGGAGCAACATTTTTTTGAAGCCAAGAGAGGGGTCTGATATGTCGACAGAAAAACTTTGATATGCCACGTACCTGGATTTCTGAGCAAGATAAACTAGGTGTGGCCAAGGGATAAAGGTAAAAGTGAATTTTAAAAAGGATAGACAAGCTGTAAAGGTTGGGATGTAGGGAAGGACCATATATTGCTTTAAAATAAATGAAGCAATGTGGGTCAAATGAGCCTGGGAAACCACAAACGCAGTATTCTTTTTCCTTTCGGAAGGCGTGTGCTCTACTTGTATAATTTCAAATAGTGCTCATTTTAGTTTTTTCTTTCCTGCCTGGAAAAATCTAAAGATAGAAATAATCACTAGGTAGTCATTACAGAATTCCTTATTTTGTGGCATATAGCTATGATGCAACTGGAGAAATGATGTCAGATTTTGTCTGAAAAAATGAGACTATTTGAAGTTTATTAAATATGAACACATGATTCTCTAAGTTATAACTAATACAGTAATATCCCTTCTACTTTCTACATAAGCAATTTATATTCCTTCCTTCTTAGGCTCATTTTTTTCCTTGGTAAATGTATCTGTACTGCTTAAAAAATGATTAGAATTGACTTACTGTTAATCTATTCCTGTGACAGTTTTGATATCAGGTTTTTCTGTTGAGTATGTACAAATCTGTTTTTCATATTTGTGAAATTTTCCCTTTATATCAGATCTTCCCAATGGTTATATCCAAATCTGTTATATTCTAATAGAATTGTGTCTAAAATTTGTTATAATTTTAGAGGTTAGTGCTCAGTATAAATACTATAACAGCAATAATGACAAACTTAAAGTTATGTGAACTAGAAAACTTATTCCCACTATAACTGAAAATTGGAATAATTTTGGCCTTTCAGAGGGTTGATAAATTGATTTCAGACTTACAGCTTTCTGGGAAAAGCCAAGATCACCCAAAGGATTTCAAATATTACTGAGATTATGTAATGCATGGCAGCTGGTGGGTTGAAGACAGAGTACCCCACCCTGATTCTTACTGAGAAACCTATTTCATTTGGATAATAAGGAGTAATTCCACGTATTATTTTAATGAGATGAGGTGACAGTTACTTTAACATGAACCTATACCACACAATGAACAATAGACCAATCAGACATTGAAATATCATTAAAAATAGAAGACTCAACATGAATTTAAACATCAAACCTGCTTCTTGTAGGCATGCACCAAAAATCATCTTAATTTGACAAAAATCTCTTCTGATTTTCGGTAAAGTCCTCCAGGGAATGTGAATAACTGCCTCCTACTTACCCAATACCAATGTTTACAAATCTTCTTGTAAGGAAATACTTTCTTATATTTAACCTAAATCCCTAGTGAAAGCTTAAGCCCACTACTTCCTCTTCTAACTTTAGTGGAGATGCAATACAGCTGCCACTTCCAGATGGTCCTTAGAGAGAAAAAAAAAAAAAGACCTGAAGCTTATTTACATGTAATCAGCTCAGAGAGCCCCTTTCTCTGCCCTCATCAACACCAACAAAAAAATTGCCTTGCCTCCTCTTACATTCCTTATTCCTTCTAAGGTGGTACATTACTGTTTTATTTCATCTTTGTAGTTAAATCTTTCCACCTGTCCCTAATTATTTCCTTATGACCAATTTCCAGGAGTGAGAGTCCTGGGTCAAAATGTAAGCACATTTTAAGTTTTTTTAAAATTCATATTGCCAACTTGCTCCTGAGATAGATTGCGTTTATTTCTACATTTACTGGCTGTGTAGGAAACACAAGTTTCTTCTTACCCTTGCCAATTATCATTCCTTTTATCTTTGACATTTTAGTGTTGCACTATTTTAATTTTCACTTTTCTTATCATTGAGGTGGAATATTTTTTCATGTATGTTGGTAATTTATTATTATGTGTAAGAATTTTCTTTTTCATTCCTTTGCCCATTATTGCACTGGTGTTCCTCTCGTGTGTGACAGACTTTTTACAGGCAAGAAATTAACCTTTAGTTGGCACATATTACGAGTATATTTCTTCAACTTGTTGCTTGCTATTTATTCTATTTGTCATATTTGGAACCAGCAGATGTTTTTAATTTTTATGTAGTAAAATTTATTACCCAGTAATTTGTGAGTCTTGCTAAGGAGCCTATTCACACCCCAAGATTATGTAAATATTCACATATATTTTCTTTCTTAGAACTTTTATAATTTCAGAGAAATAAGGGAAAGCATCATGGACAAGGTGACATCTGAGCAAAGATCTGAAGCGGATGAAGAGGGAGCCATAGTCATATTTTGGGGAGAAGAATTCCAGGAGAAGAGAACCACAAATGCGAACACCTTGTAACTAGAACATTTCTGTGTTGTTTGAGGAGCAGTAAAAAGGCCACTATGTTTGAGGCAGAATGATTAAAGGGGGGAGAGAAAAAAGAAAAGTAGTCAGGAAGAAAATACGGGCCATGTGGCCCTGTGCCTTCAAGGTCACTATGCATCTTTTACTCTGGAGGAAATGGGAAACCATTGGGGGTTTTAAGCACCAAAGTCATGTGATTTGACTTGCATTTTTAACAGAATTATATTTTGTTCCATTCCAGTTTCATCAGTTGATTTCAAATTATTTATTGAATAATCTTTTTTTTTCCCCTAGAGATAGAAGCTTGTCGGGTTTTTTTTGATGCAACTTGTATAAATTATTAAATTCTTAAGTGTACTTACAGTTAATATATACTTGGAACCTTCATTGTGTTTGCTTTAGTCTCTTGACTTTTTCTTGCATAAATACAATACTGTTTTACTTTTGTGACAACATATATTTAAAATCTAGAAAAACTGTAAGCCAAGATGGCGGAAGAGTAAGACGCGGAGATCACCTTCCTCCCCACAGATACACCAGAAATACATCTACACGTGGAACAACTCCTACAGAACACCTACTGAACGCTGGCAGAAGACCTCAGACATCCCAAAAGGCAAGAAACCCCCCCCACGTACCTGGGTAGGGCAGAAGAAAAAAGAAAAAACAGAGACAAAAGAATAGGGACGGGACCTGCACCAGTGGGAGCGAGCTGTGAAGAAGGGAAGGTTTCCACACACTTGGAAGCCCCTTCACAGGCAGAGACTGCGGGTGGTGGAGGGGGGAAGCTTCGGAGCCACGGAGGAGAGCAAAGCCACAGGGGTGCGCGGGGCAAAGCGGAGAGATTCCCGCACAGAGGTTCAGGGCCTACTGGCACTCACCAGCCCGAGAGGCTTGTCTGCTCAGCCGCCGGGCGCCGGGGCGGGCGGGGCTGGGAGCTGAGGCTCGGGCTTCGGTCGGAGAAAAGTCTGGAGCTGCCGAAGAGGCAAGAGACTTTTTTTCCCTCTTTGTTTCCTGGTGCGCGAGGAGAGGGGATTAAGAGCGCCGCTTAAAGGAGCTCCAGAGACGGACGCGAGCCGCAGCTAAAAGCGCGGACAGGCATGAGACTCTAAGGCTGCTGCTACCGCCACCAAGAAGCCTGTGTGCGAGCACAGGTCACTATCCACACACTCCTTCCGGGGAGCCTGTCAAGCCCCCCACTGCCAGGGTCCCAGGATCCAGGGACAACTTCCCCAGGAGAATGCACGGCGTGCCTCAGGCTGGTGCAACGTCACGCCTGCCTCGTCCGCCGCAGGCCCACCCTGCACTCCATGCCCCTCCCTCTGCCCGGCCTGAGTGCGCCAGAGCCCCCGAATCAGCTGCTCCTTTAACGCCGTCCTGTCTGAGCGAAGAACAGACGCCCTCCGGCGACCTACACGCAGAGGCGGGGCCAAATCCTAAGCTGAGCCCCTGGGAGCTGTGAGAACAAAGAAGAGAAAGGGAAATCTCTCCCAGCAGCCTCAGAAGCAAAGGATTAAAGCTCCACAATTAACTTGATGTACCCTGCATCTGTGGAATACATGAATAGACACCGAATCATCCCAAATTGAGGAGGTGGACTTTGAGAGCAAGATTTATGATTTTTTCCCCTTTTCCTCTTTTTGTGAGTGTGTATGTGTATGCTTCTGTGTGAGATTTTGTCTGTATACCTTTGCTTCCACCATTTGTCCTAGGGTTCTATCCGTCCTTTTTTTTTCCTCTTAATAATTATTTTTTAATTTTAGTAACTTTATTATATTTTATCTTACTTTATTTTATTTTACTTTATCTTCTTTCTTTTTTCCTTCCTTCCCTCCTTCCTTCCTTCCATCCTCCCTCCCTCCCTCCCTCCCTCCCTCCTTTCTTCTTTCTTTCTACTTCTGCTAATTCTTTCTTTCTACTTTTTCTCCCTTTTATTCTGAGCCGTGTGCATGAAAGGCTCTTGGTGCTGCAGCCAGGAGTCAGTGCTGTGCCTCTGAGGTGGGAGAGCCAACTTCAGGACACTGGTCCACAAGAGACCTCCCAGCTCCACATAATATCAAATGGTGAAAATCTCCCAGAGATCTCCATCTCAACACCAGCACCCAGCTTCACTCAACGACCAGCAACCTACAGTGCTGGACGTTCTATGCCAAACAACTAGCAAGGCAGGAACACAACCCCACCCATTAGCAGAGAGGCTGCCTAAAATCATAATAAGTCCACAGACACCCCAAAACACACCACCAGACGTGCACCTGCCCACCACAAAGACAAGATCCAGCCTCATCCATCAGAACACAGGCACTAGTCCCCTCCACAAGGAAGCCTACACAACCCACTGAACCAACCTTAGCCACTGGGGACAGACGGCAAAAACAACAGGAACTACGAACCTGCAGCCTGCAAAAAGGAGACCCCAAACACAGTAAGATAAGCAAAATGAGAAGACAGAAAAACACACAGCAGATGAAGGAACAAGATAAAAACCCACCAGACCTAACAAATGAAGAGGAAATAGGCAGTCTACCTGAAAAATAATTCAGAATAACGATAGTAAAGATGATGCAAAATCTTGGAAACAGAATAGACAAAATGCAAGAAACATTTAACAAACACCTAGAAGAACTAAAGATGAAACAAACAATGATGAACAACACAATAAATGAAATTAAAAATACTCTAGATGGGATCAATAGCAGAATAACTGAGGCAGAAGAACGGATAAGTGACCTGGAAGATAAAATAGTGGAAATAACTACTGCAGAGCAGAATAAAGAAAAAAGAATGAAAAGAACTGAGGACAGTCTAAGAGCCCTCTGGGACAACATTAAACACACCAACATTCGAATTACAGGGGTTCCAGAAGAAGAAGAGAAAAAGAAAGGGTCTGAGAAAATATTTGAAGAGATTATAGTTGAAAACTTCCCTAATATGGGAAAGGAAATAGTTAATCAAGTCCAGGAAGCACAGAGAGTCCCATACAGGATAAATCCAAGGAGAAATATGCCAAGACACATATGAATCAAACTGTCAAAAATTAAATACAAAGAAAACATATTAAAAGCAGCAAGGAGAAAACAACAAATAACACACAAGGGAATCCCCATACGGTTAACAGCTGATCTTTCAGCAGAAACTCTGCAAGCCAGAAGGGACTGGCAGGACATATTTAAAGTGATGAAGGAGAAGAACCTGCAGCCAAGATTACTCTACCCAGCAAGGATCTCATTCCGATTTGATGGAGAAATTAAAACCTTTACAGACAAGGAAAAGCTGAGAGAGTTCAGCACCACCAAACCAGCTTTACAACAAATGCTAAAGGATCTTCTCTAGGCAAGAAACACAAGAGAAGGAAAAGACCTACAATAACGAACCCAAAACAATTAAGAAAATGGAAAAAGGAGCATACATATCGATAATTACCTTAAATGTGAATCGACTAAATGCTCCCACCAAAAGATACAGATTGGCTGAATGGATACAAAAACAAGACCCATATATTTGCTGTCTACAAGAAACCCACTTCAGACCTAGAGCACATACAGACTG